>NC_092102.1:50892071-50984571 GCF_045679555.1 Salvelinus alpinus | reverse complement strand
CGGCCTTTCTCAATAGCAAGGCTATGCTCACTGAGTCTGTACATAGTCAAAGCTTTCCTTAAGTTTGGGTCAGTCACAGTGGTCAGGTATTCTGCCACTGTGTACTCTCTGTTTAGGGCCAAATAGCATTCTAGTTTGCTCTGTTTTTTTGTTAATTCTTTCCAATGTGTCAAGTAATTATCTTTTTGTTTTCTCATGATTTGGTTGGGTCTAATTGTGCTGTTGTCCTGGGGCTCTGTGGGGTGTGTTTGTGTTTGTGAACAGAGCCCTAGGACCAGCTTGCTTAGGGGACTCTTCTCCAGGTTCATCTCTCTGTAGGTGATGGCTTTGTTATGGAAGGTTTGGGAATCGCTTCCTTTTAGGTGGTTGTAGAATTTAACGGCTCTTTTCTGGATTTTGATAATTAGTGGGTATCGGCCTAATTCTGCTCTGCATGCATTATTTGGTGTTCTACGTTGTACGCGGAGGATATTTTTGCAGAATTCTGCATGCAGAGTCTCAATTTGGTGTTTGTCCCATTTTGTGAAATCTTGGTTGGTGAGCGGACCCCAGACCTCACAACCATAAAGGGCAATGACTGATTCAAGTATTTTTAGCCAGATCCTAATTGGTATGTTGAAATTTATGTTCCTTTTGATGGCATAGAATGCCCTTCTTGCCTTGTCTCTCAGATCGTTCACAGCTCTGTGGAAGCTACCTGTGGTGCTGATGTTTAGGCCGAGGTATGTATAGTTTTTTGTGTGCTCTAGGGCAACGGTGTCTAGATGGAATTTGTGGTCCTGGCGACTGGACCTTTTTTGGAACACCATTATTTTGGTCTTACTGAGATTTACTGTCAGGGCCCAGGTCTGACAGAATCTGTGCAGAAGATCTAGGTGCTGTTGTAGGCCCTCCTTGGTTGGTGACAGAAGCACCAGATCATCAGCAAACAGTAGACATTTGACTTCGGATTCTAGTAGGGTGAGACCGGGTGCTGCAGACTGTTCTAGTGCCCGCGCCAATTCGTTGATATATATGTTGAAGAGGGTGGGGCTTAAGCTGCATCCCTGTCTCACCCCACGACCCTGTGAGAAGAAATGTGTGTGTTTTTTGCCAATTTTAACCGCACACTTGTTGTTTGTGTACATGGATTTTATAATGTCGTATGTTTTACCCCCAACACCACTTTCCATCAATTTGTATAGCAGACCCTCATGCCAAATTGAGTCGAAGGCTTTTTTGAAATCAACAAAGCATGAGAAGACTTTGCCTTTGTTTTGGTTTGTTTGGTTGTCAATTAGGGTGTGTAGGGTGAATACATGGTCTGTTGTACGGTAATTTGGTAAAAAGCCAATTTGACATTTGCTCAGTACATTGTTTTCATTGAGGAAATGTACGAGTCTGCTGTTAATGATAATGCAGAGTATTTTCCCAAGGTTACTGTTGACGCATATTCCACGGTAGTTATTGGGGTCAAATTTGTCTCCACTTTTGTGGATTGGGGTGATCAGTCCTTGGTTCCAAATATTGGGGAAGATGCCAGAGCTAAGGACGATGTTAAAGAGTTTTAATATAGCCAATTGGAATTTGTTGTCTGTATATTTGATCATTTCATTAAGGATACCATCAACACCACAGGCCTTTTTGGGTTGGAGGGTTTTTATTTTGTCCTGTAACTCATTCAAGGTAATTGGAGAATCCAGTGGGTTCTGGTAGTCTTTAATAGTTGATTCTAGGATTTGTATTTGATCATGTATATGTTTTTGCTCTTTATTCTTTGTTATAGAGCCAAAGAGATTGGAGAAGTGGTTTACCCATACATCTCCATTTTGGATAGATAATTCTTCGTGTTGTTGTTTGTTTAGTGTTTTCCAATTTTCCCAGAATTGGTTAGAGTCTATGGATTCTTCAATTACATTGAGCTGATTTCTGACGTGCTGTTCCTTCTTTTTCCGTAGTGTATTTCTGTATTGTTTTAGTGATTCACCATAGTGAAGGCGTAGACTCAGGTTTTCCGGGTCTCTATGTTTTTGGTTGGACAGGTTTCTCAATTTCTTTCTTAGATTTTTGCATTCTTTATCAAACCATTTGTCATTGTTGTTCATTTTCTTCGGTTTTCTATTTGAGATTTTTAGATTTGATAGGGAAGCTGAGAGGTCAAATATACTGTTAAGATTTTCTACTGCCAAGTTTACACCTTCACTATTGCAGTGGAACGTTTTACCCAGGAAGTTGTCTAAAAGGGATTGAATTTGCTGTTGCCTAATTGTTTTTTGGTAGGTTTCCAAACTGCATTCCTTCCATCTATAGCATTTCTTAATGTTACTCAGTTCCTTTGGCTTTGATGCCTCATTCCTTTTGATGGCATAGAAGGCCCTTCTTGCCTTGTCTCTCAGATCGTTCACAGCTTTGTGGAAGTTACCTGTGGTGCTGATGTTTAGGCCGAGGTATGTATAGTTTTTTGTGTGCTCTAGGGCAACGGTGTCTAGATGGAATTTGTGGTCCTGGTGACTGGACCTTTTTTGGAACACCATTATTTTGGTCTTACTGAGATTTACTGTCAGGGCCCAGGTCTGACAGAATCTGTGCAGAAGATCTAGGTGCTGCTGTAGGCCCTCCTTGGTTGGTGACAGAAGCACCAGATCATCAGCAAACAGTAGACATTTGACTTCGGATTCTAGTAGGGTGAGACCGGGTGCTGCAGACTGTTCTAGTGCCCGCGCCAATTCGTTGATATATATGTTGAAGAGGGTGGGGCTTAAGCTGCATCCCTGTCTCACCCCACGACCCTGTGTGAAGAAATGTGTGTGTTTTTTGCCAATTTTAACCGCACACTTGTTGTTTGTGTACATGGATTTTATAATGTCGTATGTTTTACCCCCAACACCACTTTCCATCAATTTGTATAGCAGACCCTCATGCCAAATTGAGTCGAAGGCTTTTTTGAAATCAACAAAGCATGAGAAGACTTTGCCTTTGTTTTGGTTTGTTTGGTTGTCAATTAGGGTGTGTAGGGTGAATACATGGTCTGTTGTACGGTAATTTGGTTAAAAGCCAATTTGACATTTGCTCAGTACATTGTTTTCATTGAGGAAATGTACGAGTCTGCTGTTAATGATAATGCAGAGGATTTTCCCAAGGTTACTGTTGACGCATATTCCACGGTAGTTATTGGGGTCAAATTTGTCTCCACTTTTGTGGATTGGGGTGATCAGTCCTTGGTTCCAAATATTGGGGAAGATGCCAGAGCTAAGGACGATGTTAAAGAGTTTTAGTATAGCCAATTGGAATTTGTTGTCTGTATATTTGATCATTTCATTAAGGATACCATCAACACCACAGGCCTTTTTGGGTTGGAGGGTTTTTATTTTGTCCTGTAACTCATTCAAGGTAATTGGAGAATCCAGTGGGTTCTGGTAGTCTTTAATAGTTGATTCTAGGATTTGTATTTGATCATGTATATGTTTTTGCTCTTTATTCTTTGTTATAGAGCCAAAAAGATTGGAGAAGTGGTTTACCCATACATCTCCATTTTGGATAGATAATTCTTCGTGTTGTTGTTTGTTTAGTGTTTTCCAATTTTCCCAGAATTGGTTAGAGTCTATGGAGTCTTCAATTACATTGAGCTGATTTCTGACGTGCTGTTCCTTCTTTTTCCGTAGTGTATTTCTGTATTGTTTTAGTGATTCACCATAGTGAAGGCGTAGACTCAGGTTTTCCGGGTCTCTATGTTTTTGGTTGGACAGGTTTCTCAATTTATTTCTTAGATTTTTGCATTCTTTATCAAACCATTTGTCATTGTTGTTCATTTTCTTCGGTTTTCTATTTGAGATTTTTAGATTTGATAGGGAAGCTGAGAGGTCAAATATACTGTTAAGATTTTCTACTGCCAAGTTTACACCTTCACTATTGCAGTGGAACATTTTACCCAGGAAGTTGTCTAAAAGGGATTGAATTTGCTGTTGCCTAATTGTTTTTTGGTAGGTTTCCAAACTGCATTCCTTCCATCTATAGCATTTCTTAATGTTACTCAGTTCCTTTGGCTTTGATGCCTCATGATTGAGTATTGCTCTGTTCAAGTAGACTGTGATTTTGCTGTGGTCTGATAGTGGTGTCAGTGGGCTGACTGTGAACGCTCTGAGAGACTCTGGGTTGAGGTCAGTGATAAAGTAGTCTACAGTGCTACTGCCAAGAGATGAGCTATAGGTGAACCTACCATAGGAGTCCCCTCGAAGCCTACCATTGACTATGTACATACCCAGCGTGCGACAGAGCTGCAGGAGTTGTGACCCGTTTTTGTTGGTTATGTTGTCATAGTTGTGCCTAGGGGGGCATATGGGGGAGGGAATGCTGTCACCTGCAGGCAGGTGTTTGTCCCCCTGTGTGCTGAGGGTGTCAGGTTCTTGTCCAGTTCTGGCATTTAGGTCGCCACAGACTAATACATGTCCCTGGGCCTGGAAATGATTGATTTCCCCCTCCAGGATGGAGAAGCTGTCTTTATTAAAGTATGGGGATTCTAGTGGGGGGATATAGGTAGCACACAGGAGGACATTTTTCTCTGTTAAGATAATTTCCTTTTGAATTTCTAGCCAAATGTAAAATGTTCCTGTTTTGATTAATTTAATGGAGTGAGTTAGGTCTGCTCTATACCAAATTAGCATTCCCCCTGAGTCCCTTCCCTGTTTCACACCTGGTAGTTTGGTGGATGGGACTACCAGCTCTCTGTAACCTAGAGGGCAACCAGTGGGTCCGTCCCTGCTATACCATGTTTCTTGGAGGATGACAATGTCTGCATTACCGATTTCTTTGGTGAAGTCCGGGTTCCTGCTCTTTAGGCCAAAGGCAGATGACCTCAGGTCTTGGATATTCCAGGATGATATAGTGAAGGCTTTTTGTTCCATAAAGTGTACAATGTTGTTGGCCGTGTGGTTTGGCCTCAGGCCAGTAAGTGTGAGCAGAGCCTGCTGAGCATCTGGTACATGCCGTTGGCTTGGGCGAGTGTAAGAGTGGGGGTTCTCTCTCTCTCTCTCTCTCTCTCTCTCTCTCTCTCTCTCTCTCTCTCTCTCTCTCTCTCTCTCTCTCTCTCTCTCTCTCTCTCTCTCTCTCTCTCTCTCTCTCTCTCTCTCTCTCTCTCTCTCTCTCTCTCTCTCTCTCTCTCGCTCTCTCGCTCTCTCGCTCTCTCGCTCTCTCTCGCTCTCTCGCTCTCTCGCTCTCTGTCTCTGTCTCTGTCTCTGTGTGAGTCTCTGTCTATGTCTCTGTGTGTGTGTGTGGGTTGCTGTCTAAGGACCTAACAGGTGATAAGGCAAATCAACTCAACCTCAATTAAGGCAGAACAAACCAGGCATGACACGCACCATAAAAGGCCAAACGTGTGTTAAAGTAAAACCTGTCCCTTTCTCTGTAACCCTGAAGTAGGCTCCGTGTGTCTTTACCTCAACCTGTCACATAAGGGGTGGGTGTATTCAACCAAATGGAAGGAAAAGTGGAGGGACATACCTACATTTGTCAAATAGGTATTCTTGTTTTCATTGCAAAATGTTTTCCGTTCAGTTTTCTACAGCGTGTGATTACACCCAAGGTGTTACTATATGAAGGTGTTAACCTAGACACCTGTCTCTGAGCCAAGTTCATGGCCTTACAATTATGCTTAGATTTTATGTTCAGCTTCCTGTTTAAACTGATATGGTATCAAATCAAATATTATTTTTGTCACATGCGCCGAAAACAACATGTGTAGACCTTACAGTGAAATGCCTACTTACAAGCCCTTAACCAACAATGCCTTAAAAAAAAAGTGTAAAGTAAAAAATAGATAAGTAAAAATAGAAAATAAAAGTAACAAATAATTAAAACAACAGCAGTAAAATAACAAGCGAGGTTATATACAAGGGGTACCGGTACAGAGTCAATGTGGAGGTTATATACAGGGGGTACCGGTACAGAGTCAATGTGCGGGGGCACCAGATAGTCAAGGTAACTGAGGTAATATGTACATGTAGGTAGGGGTAAAGTGACTATGCATAGATAGTAAACAGAGAGTAGCAGCAGCAGTGTAAAAGAGGGGGGGCAATCCAAATAGTCGGGGTAAACATTTGATTATCTGTTCAGGAGTCTTCTGGCTTCGGGGTAGAAGCTGTTTAGAACCCTTTTAGACCTACACTTGGCGCTCCGGTACCTCTTGCCGTGGGGTAGCAGACAGAACAGTCTACGACTGGGGTGGTTGGAGTCTTTGACAATTTTTTGTGCCTTCCTCTGACACCGCCTGGTATAGAGGTCCTGGATGGCAGGAAACTTGGCCCCAGTGATCTACTGGGCCGTACGCACCACCCTCTGTAGTGCCTTGCGGTCAGAGGCCGAGCAGTTGCCATACCAGGCAGTGATGCAACCAGTCAGGATGCTCTCGATGGTGCAGCTGTAGAACCTTTTGAGGATCTGAGGACCCATGCCAGATCTTTTCAGTCTCCTGAGGGGGAATAGGTTTTGTCGTGCCCTCTTCACGGCTCTCTTGTTGTGTTTGGACCATTCTAGTTTGTTGGTGATGTGGACGCCAAGGAACTTGAAGCTCTCAATCTGCTCCACTGCAGCCCCGTCGATGAGAATGGGGGCGCGCTGTGCTCGGTCCTCCTTTTCCTGTCGTCTACAATCATCTCCTTTGTCTTGATCACGTTGAGGGAGAGGTTGTTGTCCTGTATTAAACAAAGACAAAGCATTAAGGCCAATTAAAGAGGATAAATGAGGCAATGGCTTTCTCCTTCTGCAGAGATCACTGTGGAGAGATGTTACCAGATCGATGTAATTCATTAGATTACTACTGCCTTTCATGTCTCTTTTTCTGCATCCTGTGTTACTTATTGAATAATTAATAGGTAACTCATAGTCTTATTAACTTCTCAATTGGCTCAATGCTTTTGATTCATTCACTGTCACCTGCTGACAAAATGAAAGCTATAGGATGAAGGTCAATGATTCTGATTCCAACACGTTGATTTAAGTTTATAATTCTGTAGTGGTTTCTTGCTCAACTTCCTCGACCTTTGGCAGCGATTACATCTTTGGGTACAGTGCATTTGGAAAGTATTCAGACCCCTTCACTTTTTCCACGTTTTGTTACATTACAGCCTTATTCTAGAATGGATTTTTTTTTTTTTTTTGCTAATTTATACAAAAAAACAACAACAGAAATACCTTATTTACAAAAGTAATCAGACCCTTTGCTGAGACTCAAAATTAAGCTCAGGTGCATCCTGTTTCCATTGATCATCCTTGAGATGTTTCTACAAATTGATTGGTGTCCACCTGTGGTATATTCAGTTGATTGGACATGATTTGGAAAGGCACACACCTGTCTATATAAGGTCCCACAGTTGACAGTGCATGTCACAGCAAAAACGAAGCCATGAGGTCAAAGGAATTGTCCGTAGAGCTCAGAGACAGGATTGTGTTGAGGCACAGATCTGGGTACCAAAACATTTCTGCAGCATTGAAGGTCCCCAAGAACACAGTGGCCTTCATCATTCTTAAATGGAAGAAGTTTGGAACCACCAAGACTCTGCCTTAGAGCTGGCAGCCCGGCCAAACTGAGCAATCGGGGGAGAAGGGCCTTGGTCAGGGAGGTGACCAAGTACCCGATGGTCACTCTAACAGAGCTCAAGAGTTCCTCTGTGGAGATGGGAGAACCTTCCAGGAGGACAACCATCTCTGCAGCTCTCCACCAATCAGGCCTTTCATGGTAGAATGGCCAGACTGAAGCCACTCCTCAGTAAAAGGCACATGACAGCCCGCTTGGAGTTTGCCAAACGGCACCTAAAGGACTCTCACACCATGAGAAACAAGATTCTCTGGTTTGATGAAACCAAGATTGCACTTTTTGGCCTGAATGCCAAGCATCACATGTGAAGGAAGCACCGTTCCTGTGGTGAAGCATGGTGGTCGCAGCATCATCTCTGATGATGACTGTCCTGTGAGGATCAGAATGGGTCAGATCAGCTTGGCAATGGCTGACAGTAACCAGACCTCTCTCACCCACAGAAGAGGATAGGAGGGAGCTGGTGGTAAATTAAAGGAGAGGAGATCCAGAGAAACATCCCTCTCCAAAATCCACACAGGAATGTTCCTTTGTCTACACAGACAGTCTTCCCGCCGAAACTCTAACAGTTTCTAAAGTGTGGTCAGAGATGATCTATAGAAAACCATATTGGTTTTTATTTTGTGATTTCATTAAAAAGGTTATGAAGGACTTTAACTTGGAAACTATATCCCCTTTATCTGTCAAGTTTCCATCCTTAACGTTATGAAACATAAAAAATTATGAAAGTATTTTTGTTAGGATAAAAATGTGATTTTTGGAGCCATAAGAGAATTTGGCTTCTATAAACTGTGCAGAGTAAGTAGCTAGGTCAGAGAGCGTGTCAGACTGACAGAACCGTCCCCTTCGGCCAGAGTGCATAGAAGGATTGGTAAAGAAATTAATTAAATTAACAGACCCGAAAAGTGTGGAGCAGTAGCTACACGTTTGAAATTGTTGGAACATTGAACCTCAACAAGAGGTGAAGAAAATTACGGAATAGCCCCCTTTTTTCAATTTTCGCCTAAAATGACATACCCAAATCTAACTGTCTGTATCTCAGGACCTGAAGCAAGGATATGCATTTTCTTGGTACCATTTGAAAGGAAACACTTTGAAGTTTGTGGAGACGTGAATTTAATGTAGGAGAATATAACACAATAGATCTGGTAGAAGAGAACACAAAAGAAAAAAACAACCGTTTTTTTTTCTACCACCATCTTTGAAATGTAACAGAAAGGTCCCACATTTTGCCATCACTCTGTTGTAATTCCGATGGTGTCCACAGGATGGCAGCAGTGTATATGCAAAGTTTCAGACGGATAACTTGAAGTATGAGCGAGCTACATGATATTTAGTGTGAAGTCACCCAGGTACATTTGGGCAAATCGTGAAGGAGACATTTACATCACATTTTTCTGCAAGAATATCAACAAATCTGTGTACTTGGACTTTGATTTGGACTTTGATTTATCTTTTCCAGTATTAGTAGCCATATTATAAGTTCAACATTTGCAAAACACCCAGTTTTTATAACTCTCCATATTCTTATAATTTTTGTCCAAAAGCAAAAGGCTTGATGTTGCACAAGGTTATCAGCAACATTTTGCGACAGATACTGGCCCTGCTCATTGGCTATCTAGCTAGCTTTGTTTGACCTCGATTGGTGCTTATTTGACAAAGTTACAGTCTATCACGAGAATACCACCCGCATCATCGGCATGCCATGAAGGCGTCGCTCTCTGACCAAATATGGTGTCCTATAGGATATACTGCACTCCTAATGATATAGTGAAGTCTGGTTAGGTTCTAGGATCTCTGAGGAATAAATACGAGCGTGATTTGACTGTTTGAAACAACATTTAGGGTTAGATTTTCACAGATTCCTTTCTTTGCAAATTGAACGAGTGGAAATACAAAATTAATCGTGCATGCTATATGGACGTTTTAGGATATGAAAAAGGATGTTATCTAACAAAATTACACTTCATGTTATCTCTGGGACCCTTTGGATGATAAATCAGAGCAATATTTCAGAATGTAAGTATACATTTCACCGTCAGAGGTGAATTTATCAAACCTAGCGCGGTGAAAAAAAGTGTTTTGTTGTTAGGAGCTCTCTTCAAACAATAGCATGGCATTTTTTCGCAGTAATAGCTACTGTAAATTGGACAGAGCAGTTATATTAACAAGAATTTAAACTTTCAGACGATATAAGACACTTATATGTAACGACATTTGTTGTTTCTCAAAAATCTGCAATCGTGACACACGATTGATGATTTAAAACTGTCCCGTTGACAGGACACCTATCCCTAATTAAAGTAATCTGCATGTTTTAATACTAATGTGACTCGGCAGTTGGAGTATGTACATAATGTTTCATTATGCTTTGTTTAGGTGTATTATACGTGTATTTTTATTATGGACTTTGGTTTTGGAGTTTTTGTTTTAAGTTATTAAACTACTCCATTATACCAAGTTTTATTCTCCTGCACCTGATTTACTGTTTTAGAGAATTTGGCAGTACGTCCAACCGGCCTCACAACCGCAGACCACGTGTAACCATGCCAGCCCAGGACTTCCACACCAGCCTCTTCACCTGCGGGATGGTCTGAGAGGGTGCTAAGGCGTATTTCTGTCTGTAATAAAGACCTTTTGTGGGGAAAAACTTGGCTGGGCTGGGCTTCCCAGCGGATGGGCCTGGCTCCCAAGCGGATGGGCCTATGGCTCCACCCTTGCCCAGTCATGTTAACATAGATTATGGCCTAATTTATTTATTTTATTTGACAGATTTCCTCAAATGAACTGTAACTCAATAAAATATTTAAAAGTTTTGCATGTTGCATTTATATATTTTTGTTCATTATATATATTTTTTTGTGCTGGAAAGCTATTATAAAGCCATTATTAGGAATATAACAGTAAATTATCCTATTACAGTAGCCTATGTGGTGTTTGGTTGGCAGCTTCCCATCCCATATCATCTTGAAGAGGTTATCTGGTTCAATAGATAGTTCAGTAGATATCTCTGTAGTGACAGGGCTGTAGGTAGATATCTCTGTAGTGACAGGGCTGTAGGTAGATATCTCTGTACTGACAGGGCTGTAGGTAGATATCTCTGTAGTGACAGGGCTGTAGGTAGATATCTCTGTATTGACAGGGCTGTAGGTAGATATCTCTGTATTGACAGGGCTGTAGGTAGATATCTCTGTAGTGACAGGGCTGTAGGTAGATATCTCTGTAATGACAGGGCTGTAGGTAGAAATATCTGTAGTGACAGGGCTGTAGGTAGATATCTCTGTAATGACAGGGCTGTAGGTAGATATCTCTGTATTGACAGGGCTGTAGGTAGATATCTCTGTCTTGACAGGGCTGTAGGTAGATATCTCTGTAGTGACAGGGCTGTAGGTAGATATCTCTGTATTGACAGGGCTGTAGGTAGATATCTCTGTATTGACAGGGCTGTAGGTAGATATCTCTGTATTGACAGGGCTGTAGGTAGATATCTCTGTAATGACAGGGCTGTAGGTAGATATCTCTGTAGTGACAGGGCTGTAGGTAGATAACTATGTAGTGACAGGGCTGTAGGTAGATATCTCTGTATTGACAGGGCTGTAGGTAGATATCTCTGTCTTGACACGGCTGTAGGTAGATATCTCTGTAATGACAGGGCTGTAGGTAGATATCTCTGTATTGACAGGGCTGTAGGTAGATATCTCTGTCTTGACAGGGCTGTAGGTAGATATCTCTGTAGTGACAGGGCTGTAGGTAGATAACTATGTAGTGACAGGGCTGTAGGTAGATATCTCTGTATTGACAGGGCTGTAGGTAGATATCTCTGTATTGACAGGGCTGTAGGTAGATATCTCTGTATTGACAGGGCTGTAGGTAGATAACTCTGTAGTGACAGGGCTGTAGGTAGATATCTCTGTAGTGACAGGGCTGTAGGTAGATATCTCTGTAGTGACAGGGCTGTAGGTAGATAACTATGTAGTGACAGGGCTGTAGGTAGATATCTCTGTATTGACAGGGCTGTAGGTAGATATCTCTGTCTTGACACGGCTGTAGGTAGATATCTCTGTAATGACAGGGCTGTAGGTAGATATCTCTGTATTGACAGGGCTGTAGGTAGATATCTCTGTCTTGACAGGGCTGTAGGTAGATATCTCTGTAGTGACAGGGCTGTAGGTAGATAACTATGTAGTGACAGGGCTGTAGGTAGATATCTCTGTATTGACAGGGCTGTAGGTAGATATCTCTGTCTTGACACGGCTGTAGGTAGATATCTCTGTAATGACAGGGCTGTAGGTAGATATCTCTGTATTGACAGGGCTGTAGGTAGATATCTCTGTCTTGACAGGGCTGTAGGTAGATATCTCTGTAGTGACAGGGCTGTAGGTAGATATCTCTGTAGTGACAGGGCTGTAGGTAGATATCTCTGTAATGACAGGGCTGTAGGTAGAAATATCTGTAGTGACAGGGCTGTAGGTAGATATCTCTGTAATGACAGGGCTGTAGGTAGATATCTCTGTATTGACAGGGCTGTAGGTAGATATCTCTGTCTTGACAGGGCTGTAGGTAGATATCTCTGTAGTGACAGGGCTGTAGGTAGATATCTCTGTATTGACAGGGCTGTAGGTAGATATCTCTGTATTGACAGGGCTGTAGGTAGATATCTCTGTATTGACAGGGCTGTAGGTAGATATCTCTGTAATGACAGGGCTGTAGGTAGATATCTCTGTATTGACAGGGCTGTAGGTAGATATCTCTGTCTTGACAGGGCTGTAGGTAGATATCTCTGTAGTGACAGGGCTGTAGGTAGATAACTCTGTAGTGACAGGGCTGTAGGTAGATATCTCTGTAGTGACAGGGCTGTAGGTAGATATCTCTGTATTGACAGGGCTGTAGGTAGATACCTCTGTATTGACAGGGCTGTAGGTAGATATCTCTGTATTGACAGGGCTGTAGGTAGATATCTCGGTGGTGACAGGGCTGTAAGGTAGATATCTCTGTAGTGACAGGGCTGTAGGTAGATATCTCAGTAATGACAGGGCTGTAGGTAGATATCTCTGTAGTGACAGGGCTGTAGGTAGATATCTCTGTAGTGACAGGGCTGTAGGTAGATATCTCTGTATTGACAGGGCTGTAGGTAGATATCTCTGTAGTGACAGGGCTGTAGGTAGATATCTCTGTAGTGACAGGGCTGTAGGTAGATATCTCTGTATTGACAGGGCTGTAGGTAGATATCTCTGTAATGACAGGGCTGTAGGTAGATATCTCTGTAGTGACAGGGCTATAGGTAGAAATATCTGTAGTGACAGGGCTGTAGGTAGAAATATCTGTAATGACAGGGCTGTAGGTAGATATATCTGTACTGACAGGGCTGTAGGTAGATATCTCTGTATATGCAGGGCTGTAGGTAGATATCTCTGTAATGACAGGGCTGTAGGTAGATATCTCTGTAGTGACAGGGCTATAGGTAGAAATATCTGTAGTGACAGGGCTGTAGGTAGAAATATCTGTAATGACAGGGCTGTAGGTAGATATATTTGTACTGACAGGGCTGTAGGTAGATATCTCTGTATATGCAGGGCTGTAGGTAGATATCTCTGTAGTGACAGGGCTGTAGGTAGATATCTCTGTTTTGACAGGGCTGTAGGTAGATATCTCTGTATTGACAGGGCTGTAGGTAGATATCTCTGTATTGACAGGGCTGTAGGTAGATATCTCTGTAGTGACAGGGCTGTAGGTAGATATCTCTGTAATGACAGGGCTGTAGGTAGATATCTCTGTAGTGACAGGGCTGTAGGTAGATATCTCTGTAATGACAGGGCTGTAGGTAGATATCTCTGTAATGACAGGGCTGTAGGTAGATATCTCTGTAGTGACAGGACTGTAGGTAGATATCTCTGTAATGACAGGGCTGTAGTTGAGTGTAAATTGCTCCCTGAAATGGAGTTTTGAAACCAGAGGCCGAGCTTGATCTTCTTCCTGCGTCATTATGTCTAAGTGTGTCCTGATGTCTGGGTCTGAGTCCCAACCGGCACCCTATTCCCCTGTATAGTGCACTACAATTTACCAGAGCCCTATGTCATGCAATAGGGAACAGGGTGCAATTTGGAACACACAGCGAAGCTGTGACTTCAATACCTTGCGCAGCCCCGTGTAACGGTGTGTGGTGGGTGGCAGTGTCAGCTGTGTTCTCCGGGCGAGAACATACCTGGGGCCTGTTACAGAGCTTGTGATTGGTATTAAAATGAAGCAGCTTTGGGGCTCTATCCAATCAGATCCACTCTAACTCAGTTGTGTTGGTGGTGCCGGGAGCTGTCAAATCGACAAGGAACTCCCGGAATTATGCCTGAAGAGGACGTTGCCATTGGCTGCACGGAGTCGCATGAAGGGAAGTCCCATGCAGCCTTGTTTACAAGTTTGAACACTGGAAAGTGAGATGTAATCTACACCTCCATTAGGATGTAATCTACTCCTCCATTAGGATGATAGATGTAATCTACACCTCCATTAGGATGATAGATGTAATCTACTCCTCCATTAGGATGATAGATGTAATCTACACCTCCATTAGGATGATAGATGTAATCTACTCCTCCATTAGGATGATAGATGTAATCTACTCCTCCATTAGGATGATAGATGTAATCTACTCCTCCATTAGGATGATAGATGTAATCTACTCCTCCATTAGGATGATAGATGTAATCTACTCCTCCATTAGGATGATAGATGTAATCTACACCTCCATTAGGATGATAGATGTAATCTACTCCTCCATTAGGATGATAGATGTAATCTACACCTCCATTAGGATGATAGATGTAATCTACACCTCCATTAGGATGATAGATGTAATCTACTCCTCCATTAGGATGATAGATGTAATCTACTCCTCCATTAGGATGATAGATGTAATCTACACCTCCATTAGGATGATAGATGTAATCTACACCTCCATTAGGATGATAGATGTAATCTACTCCTCCATTAGGATGATAGGTGTAATCTACTCCTCCATTAGGATGATAGATGTAATCTACACCTCCATTAGGATGATAGATGTAATCTACACCTCCATTAGGATGATAGATGTAATCTACTCCTCCATTAGGATGATAGATGTAATCTACTCCTCCATTAGGATGATAGATGTAATCTACACCTCCATTAGGATGATAGATGTAATCTACTCCTCCATTAGGATGATAGATGTAATCTACTCCTCCATTAGGATGATAGATGTAATCTACTCCTCCATTAGGATGATAGATGTAATCTACACCTCCATTAGGATGATAGATGTAATCTACACCTCCATTAGGATGATAGGTGTAATCTACTCCTCCATTAGGATGATAGATGTAATCTACACCTCCATTAGGATGATAGATGTAATCTACTCCTCCATTAGGATGATAGATGTAATCTACACCTCCATTAGGATGATAGATGTAATCTACTCCTCCATTAGGATGATAGATGTAATCTACTCCTCCATTAGGATGATAGATGTAATCTATACCTCCATTAGGATGATAGATGTAATCTACTCCTCCATTAGGATGATAGATGTAATCTACTCCTCCATTAGGATGATAGATGTAATCTACTCCTCCATTAGGATGATAGATGTAATCTACTCCTCCATTAGGATGATAGATGTAATCTACTCCTCCATTAGGATGATAGATGTAATCTACACCTCCATTAGGATGATAGATGTAATCTACTCCTCCATTAGGATGATAGATGTAATCTACTCCTCCATTAGGATGACAGATGTAATCTACTCCTCCATTAGGATGATAGATGTAATCTACTCCTCCATTAGGACGATAGATGTAATCTACACCTCCATTAGGATGACAGATGTAATCTACTCCATTAGGATGATAGATGTAATCTACACCTCCATTAGGATGATAGATGTAATCTACTCCTCCATTAGGATGATAGATGTAATCTACACCTCCATTAGGATGATAGGTGTAATCTACTCCTCCATTAGGATGATAGATGTAATCTACTCCTCCATTAGGATGATAGATGATAGGTGTAATCTACTCCTCCATTAGGATGATAGATGTAATCTACTCCTCCATTAGGATGATAGGTGTAATCTACACCTCCATTAGGATGATAGCTGTAATCTACACCTCCATTAGGATGATAGATGTAATCTACTCCTCCATTAGGATGATAGATGTAATCTACACCTCCATTAGGATGATAGATGTAATCTACTCCTCCATTAGGATGATAGATGATAGATGTAATCTACACCTCCATTAGGATGATAGATGTAATCTACACCTCCATTAGGATGATAGATGTAATCTACTCCTCCATTAGGATGATAGATGTAATCTACACCTCCATTAGGATGATAGGTGTAATCTACTCCTCCATTAGGATGATAGATGTAATCTACACCTCCATTAGGATGATAGATGTAATCTACACCTCCATTAGGATGATAGATGTAATCTACTCCTCCATTAGGATGATAGATGTAATCTACTCCTCCATTAGGATGATAGGTGTAATCTACACCTCCATTAGGATGATAGATGTAATCTACTCCTCCATTAGGATGATAGATGTAATCTACACCTCCATTAGGATGATAGATGTAATCTACACCTCCATTAGGATGATAGATGTAATCTACACCTCCATTAGGATGATAGATGTAATCTACTCCTCCATTAGGATGATAGATGATAGATGTAATCTACACCTCCATTAGGATGATAGATGTAATCTACACCTCCATTAGGATGATAGATGTAATCTACACCTCCATTAGGATGATAGATGATAGATGTAATCTACACCTCCATTAGGATGATAGATGTAATCTACTCCTCCATTAGGATGATAGATGTAATCTACACCTCCATTAGGATGATAGATGTAATCTACACCTCCATTAGGATGATAGATGTAATCTACTCCTCCATTAGGATGATAGATGTAATCTACACCTCCATTAGGATGATAGATGTAATCTACTCCTCCATTAGGATGATAGATGATAGATGTAATCTACACCTCCATTAGGATGATAGATGTAATCTACACCTCCATTAGGATGATAGATGATAGATGTAATCTACACCTCCATTAGGATGATAGATGTAATCTACTCCTCCATTAGGATGATAGATGTAATCTACTCCTCCATTAGGATGATAGATGTAATCTACTCCTCCATTAGGATGATAGATGTAATCTACTCCTCCATTAGGATGATAGATGTAATCTACACCTCCATTAGGATGATAGATGTAATCTACACCTCCATTAGGATGATAGATGTAATCTACACCTCCATTAGGATGATAGATGTAATCTACACCTCCATTAGGATGATAGATGTAATCTACACCTCCATTAGGATGATAGATGTAATCTACTCCTCCATTAGGATGATAGATGTAATCTACACCTCCATTAGGATGATAGATGTAATCTACTCCTCCATTAGGATGATAGGTGTAATCTACACCTCCATTAGGATGATAGATGATAGATGTAATCTACTCCTCCATTAGGATGATAGATGATAGATGTAATCTACACCTCCATTAGGATGATATATGTAATCTACTCCTCCATTAGGATGATAGATGTAATCTACTCCTCCATTAGGATGATAGATGTAATCTACTCCTCCATTAGGATGATAGATGTAATCTACTCCTCCATTAGGATGATAGATGTAATATACTCCTCCATTAGGATGATAGATGTAATCTACACCTCCATTAGGATGATAGATGTAATCTACTCCTCCATTAGGATGATAGATGTAATCTACTCCTCCATTAGGATGATAGATGTAATCTACACCTCCATTAGGATGATAGATGTAATCTACTCCTCCATTAGGATGATAGATGTAATCTACACCTCCATTAGGATGATAGATGTAATCTACTCCTCCATTAGGATGATAGATGTAATCTACACCTCCATTAGGATGATAGATGTAATCTACTCCTCCATTAGGATGATAGATGTAATCTACTCCTCCATTAGGATGATAGATGTAATCTACTCCTCCATTAGGATGATAGATGTAATCTACACCTCCATTAGGATGATAGATGTAATCTACACCTCCATTAGGATGATAGATGTAATCTACTCCTCCATTAGGATGATAGATGTAATCTACTCCTCCATTAGGATGATAGATGTAATCTACACCTCCATTAGGATGATAGATGTAATCTACACCTCCATTAGGATGATAGATGTAATCTACTCCTCCATTAGGATGATAGATGTAATCTACACCTCCATTAGGATGATAGATGTAATCTACACCTCCATTAGGATGATAGATGTAATCTACACCTCCATTAGGATGATAGATGTAATCTACACCTCCATTAGGATGATAGATGTAATCTACACCTCCATTAGGATGATAGATGTAATCTACTCCTCCATTAGTATGATAGCTGTAATCTACACCTCCATTAGGATGATAGGTGTAATCTACACCTCCATTAGGATGATAGATGTAATCTACACCTCCATTAGGATGATAGATGTAATCTACTCCTCCATTAGGATGATAGATGTAATCTACTCCTCCATTAGGATGATAGATGTAATCTACTCCTCCATTAGGATGACAGATGTAATCTACTCCTCCATTAGGATGATAGATGTAATCTACTCCTCCATTAGGATGATAGGTGTAATCTACTCCTCCATTAGGATGATAGATGTAATCTACACCTCCATTAGGATGATAGATGTAATCTACTCCTCCATTAGGATGATAGGTGTAATCTACTCCTCCATTAGGATGATAGATGATAGATGTAATCTACTCCTCCATTAGGATGATAGATGTAATCTACTCCTCCATTAGGATGATAGATGTAATCTACACCTCCATTAGGATGATAGGTGTGATCTACTCCTCCATTAGGATGATAGATGTAATCTACACCTCCATTAGGATGATAGATGTAATCTACACCTCCATTAGGATGATAGTTGTAATCTACTCCTCCATTAGGATGATAGATGTAATCTACACCTCCATTAGGATGATAGCTGTAATCTACACCTCCATTAGGATGATAGATGTAATCTACACCTCCATTAGGATGATAGATGTAATCTACACCTCCATTAGGATGATAGATGTAATCTACACCTCCATTAGGATGATAGATGTAATCTACACCTCCATTAGGATGATAGATGTAATCTACTCCTCCATTAGGATGATAGATGTAATCTACTCCTCCATTAGGATGATAGATGATAGATGTAATCTACACCTCCATTAGGATGATAGCTGTAATCTACACCTCCATTAGGATGATAGATGTAATCTACACCTCCATTAGGATGATAGCTGTAATCTACACCTCCATTAGGATGATAGATGTAATCTACACCTCCATTAGGATGATAGCTGTAATCTACACCTCCATTAGGATGATAGCTGTAATCTACACCTCCATTAGGATGATAGATGTAATCTACTCCTCCATTAGGATGATAGATGATAGATGTAATCTACACCTCCATTAGGATGATAGCTGTAATCTACACCTCCATTAGGATGATAGATGTAATCTACACCTCCATTAGGATGATAGCTGTAATCTACACCTCCATTAGGATGATAGATGTAATCTACACCTCCATTAGGATGATAGCTGTAATCTACACCTCCATTAGGATGATAGATGTAATCTACTCCTCCATTAGGATGATAGATGTAATCTACTCCTCCATTAGGATGATATATGTAATCTACACCTCCATTAGGATGATAGATGTAATCTACTCCTCCATTAGGATGATAGATGTAATCTACTCCTCCATTAGGATGATAGATGTAATCTACACCTCCATTAGGATGATAGATGTAATCTACTCCTCCATTAGGATGATAGATGTAATCTACTCCTCCATTAGGATGATAGATGTAATCTACACCTCCATTAGGATGATAGATGTAATCTACACCTCCATTAGGATGATAGATGTAATCTACACCTCCATTAGGATGATAGATGTAATCTACTCCTCCATTGGGATGATAGATATAATCTACACCTCCATTAGGATGATAGATGTAATCTACTCCTCCATTAGGATGATAGATGTAATCTACACCTCCATTAGGATGATAGATGTAATCTACTCCTCCATTAGGATGATAGATGTAATCTACTCCTCCATTAGGATGATAGATGTAATCTACACCTCCATTAGGATGATAGATGTAATCTACTCCTCCATTAGGATGATAGATGTAATCTACTCCTCCATTTGGATGATAGATGTAATCTACACCTCCATTAGGATGATAGATGTAATCTACTCCTCCATTAGGATGATAGATGTAATCTACTCCTCCATTAGGATGATAGATGTAATCTACACCTCCATTAGGATGATAGATGTAATCTACTCCTCCATTAGGATGATAGATGTAATCTACTCCTCCATTAGGATGATAGATGTAATCTACTCCTCCATTAGGATGATAGATGTAATCTACACCTCCATTAGGATGATAGATGATAGATGTAATCTACACCTTCATTAGGATGATAGATGATAGATGTAATCTACTCCTCCATTAGGATGACAGATGTAATCTACACCTCCATTAGGATGATAGATGTAATCTACTCCTCCATTAGGATGATAGATGTAATCTACACCTCCATTAGGATGATAGATGTAATCTACACCTCCATTAGGATGATAGATGATAGATGTAATCTACTCCTCCATTAGGATGATAGATGTAATCTACACCTCCATTAGGATGATAGATGTAATCTACTCCTCCATTAGGATGATAGGTGTAATCTACTCCTCCATTAGGATGATAGATGATAGATGTAATCTACTCCTCCATTAGGATGATAGATGTAATCTACACCTCCATTAGGATGATAGATGATTGATGTAATCTACACCTCCATTAGGATGATAGATGTAATCTACTCCTCCATTAGGATGATAGATGTAATCTACTCCTCCGTTAGGATGATAGATGTAATCTACACCTCCATTAGGATGATAGATGTAATCTACTCCTCCATTAGGATGATAGATGTAATCTACTCCTCCGTTAGGATGATAGATGTAATCTACTCCTCCGTTAGGATGATAGATGTAATCTACTCCTCCATTAGGATGATAGATGTAATCTACTCCTCCATTAGGATGATAGATGTAATCTACTCCTCCATTAGGATGATAGATGATAGATGTAATCTACACCTCCATTAGGATGATAGGTGTAATCTACACCTCCATTAGGATGATAGCTGTAATCTACACCTCCATTAGGATGATAGATGTAATCTACACCTCCATTAGGATGATAGATGTAATCTACACCTCCATTAGGATGATATATGTAATCTACACCTCCATTAGGATGATAGCTGTAATCTACACCTCCATTAGGATGATAGCTGTAATCTACACCTCCATTAGGATGATAGCTGTAATCTACACCTCCATTAGGATGATAGATGTAATCTACACCTCCATTAGGATGATAGATGTAATCTACACCTCCATTAGGATGATAGATGTAATCTACTCCTCCATTAGGATGATAGATGTAATCTACTCCTCCATTAGGATGATAGATGTAATCTACTCCTCCATTAGGATGATAGATGTAATCTACTCCTCCATTAGGATGATAGATGTAATCTACTCCTCCATTAGGATGATAGGTGTAATCTACACCTCCATTAGGATGATAGATGTAATCTACTCCTCCATTAGGATGATAGATGTAATCTACTCCTCCATTAGGATGATAGATGTAATCTACTCCTCCATTAGGATGATAGATGTAATCTACTCCTCCATTAGGATGATAGATGTAATCTACACCTCCATTAGGATGATATATGTAATCTACTCCTCCATTAGGATGATAGATGTAATCTACACCTCCATTAGGATGATAGATGTAATCTACTCCTCCATTAGGATGATAGATGTAATCTACTCCTCCATTAGGATGATAGATGTAATCTACTCCTCCATTAGGATGATATATGTAATCTACTCCTCCATTAGGATGATAGATGTAATCTACACCTCCATTAGGATGATAGATGTAATCTACTCCTCCATTAGGATGATAGATGTAATCTACTCCTCCATTAGGATGATAGATGTAATCTACACCTCCATTAGGATGATAGATGTAATCTACTCCTCCATTAGGATGATATATGTAATCTACACCTCCATTAGGATGATAGATGATAGATGTAATCTACACCTCCATTAGGATGATAGATGTAATCTACTCCTCCATTAGGATGATAGGTGTAATCTACTCCTCCATTAGGATGATAGATGATCGATGTAATCTACACCTCCATTAGGATGATAGATGTAATCTACTCCTCCATTAGGATGATAGGTGTAATCTACTCCTCCATTAGGATGATAGGTGTAATCTACTCCTCCATTAGGATGATAGGTGTAATCTACTCCTCCATTAGGATGATAGGTGTAATCTACTCCTCCATTAGGATGATAGATGTAATCTACTCCTCCATTAGGATGATAGATGTTCTAATTATCTCATGTGATTTTC
This sequence comes from Salvelinus alpinus, assembly GCF_045679555.1. Taxonomy (NCBI): domain Eukaryota; kingdom Metazoa; phylum Chordata; class Actinopteri; order Salmoniformes; family Salmonidae; genus Salvelinus; species Salvelinus alpinus. Next base: position 50,962,387 of record NC_092102.1, on the reverse strand, counting down.
AATTTGAGGATCATTATTTATGTCTACAATGCCTTCAGAAAGTAATCACACCCCTTCAGAAATTATTCACACCCCTTCAGAAATTATTCACACCCACTCAGGGGTTTTCAACATAAAGCCAACGTTGACTTTAAAACATTTACAGAGTTTAATGGCTGTGATAGAAGAAAACTGAGGATAAAAGAAGTGAGCTTGTACAGAATAAAAATATTCCAGAGCATGTATCCTGTTTGCAATAAGGCACTAAAGTAATCCTGCAAGAAATGTGGCAAAGAAATTAACAAAGTGTTCTGTTTGGGTCAAAATCCAAAACAACACATCACTAAGTAACACTCTTCATATTTTCACGCATGGTGGTGGCTGCATCATGTTATGGCTATGCTTGTCATTGGCAAGGTCAAGGACCAGGGAGTTTTTTGTTGTTGAATAAAAACAAATAGACTAGAGCTAAGCACAAGCAAAATCCTAGAGGAAAACCTGGTTCAGTCTGCTTTCCAAAAGACTGGGAGACAAATTCACCTTTCAGCAGGACCATAACCTAAAACATAAGGCCTTATCTACACGGGAGTTGCTTACCAAAGACAACATTGAATGTTCCTGAGTTGCCTAATTACAGTTTTAACTTAAATCAACTAGAAAATCTATTGCATGACTTTAAAAATCAGGCTGTAAGTAAACAAAATGTAGAGTTAGTGCACTTTCTCATTCTGAACTGCTAACACGACAGGTGTTTGTCACAAGAGCAGCATCTCACCAGTTTGACAGCTCGAATGCAGTTCCACCTCCGACCCCCCCCTCCCCTCCAAAACACCAGCTATGCGGGAGTCAGCTATCGCCGGTCAACACTTGATCTGATTGAATCTTACTCTCTGTGTGCTTCAGGCAGTGGCAGATGGCAGGGAATCTAAAAGTTTCATCATGCTTGCTTGTGATGTTTTGACAAATGCAATTGCATTTTCTTTCTTTTTTATCTCAAAGTTTTGCGACCGGAATGGTGTATGTGTTTTTAGATTATATTACATTACTGTGTGTGTGCGTGTGTGCGTGTGTGTGTGTGTGTGTGTGTTTCAGATTATATGAAATGATAAACCATGAACCAGTGAGTCGTCTGATTGTTTGCTGTTGTGCCCTGAAGCAAACACTTACCCTCTATGATGTTGTCTCTCCAGCTGTTCAACATAGAGATTGTAAGATGTCAAATAAGATACTAACCATACAGTAAACTGAATCATATATCTGTCTCTCCAGAAGATGTTAGATCAGGTTTGTCTTGACTTTACTTTCATTAATCTGAAAAACTGTTATTTATTTAATCAACTAACTATGTTTAATTGTTACCCGATTAAATGAATCCCTTAACAATTAACTCATTAGGAATTTGGGGCACCACGAGAGCGGTTGTTCAAAGAATTACCATCTCCCGAAATAAACTCTAGAGGTCTTTACCTATCACATCCATAAAATAGTCAACGTATTAAATCATAACCTCTAATCATATCATCATTCTGAACAGTCATAACTTATTGGATCTGCAGAAATCCCAGCCTTACTCATGGTTCAGTACTACAAAAATGATTTGTATTATTTATTTACGAGCTAACTAAATAATAACACAGAATAAACATACACACTTAATGCATGAGAAAAAAAAGGTCCCTAGCGGAATGACACAATATGGTGGCTTTTTACACAACAACATGGAGATAGAGACACGTATCATTGATACATTTTAGAAACTATTCTCACAGTAATCATATACTCACGAACCGCCCCCGTTTAGAGTAAGAAATCATGAATGTATTTACGTGTGCATGCCTGCGTTCGCCGTGGATCTCTGCCGGAACCAGCCCTCCTTAGGAAGGATGATGGGTTGGCCTTTCAGCGGGACGCTTGTAAGGCTCTGATTGTCCAAAAGAGGTCTCCCCTTTCCCGTCTTCTACTGTTGTTCACTTTGGAAGATGCTCCTTGCCAGCCGTGTTGACGGTTCCCATTGGTGATGAGAGTAGAAGGACACGGTGATTTGAGAAGAGTAGTAGGATGGTCACACTTAAATTCACTTTTCTAGATATTTGACTTAGGACAGCTAATCCGCCGTACCAGTGATTGTCTGGAAGGTGAGCTTCTTGCCTCTTCCTAGTGTTAATATTCAAGGTTCAAACCACTCTGGATGTGAGCTGCAGCGCTGCACGACTGTCTGGTCTGCGAGGTGAGTTAACCTCTAATTCCTCCCAAACCCGGATCCGGGAGCATCCCCATCAGTAAAAAAGCTGACTAGCATAGCCTAGCATAGCGTCACAAGTTCCGTGGGGCGACGCACAATTGGCATAGCGTCGTCCGGGTTAGGGAGGGTTTGGCCGGTAGGGAGGGTTTGGCCGGTAGGGATATCCTTGTCTCAGTATGTAAAAAAAAAATGTAATAAAATGTATGCACTCTACTGTAAGTCGCTCTGGATAAGAGCGTCTGCTCTTGGCCGGTAGGGATATCCTTGTCTCAGTATGTAAAAATTTAATAAAATGTATGCACTCTACTGTAAGTCGCTCTGGATAAGAGCGTCTGCTAAATGACAAAAAAAAATAAAAAAATAATAATAGTTAATACTAGCATCTAAATATCATTAAATCACAAGTCCAAGACACCAGATGAAAGATACACATATTGTGAATCCAGCCATCATTTCTGATTTTTAAAATGTTTTACAGGGAAGACACAATATGTAAATCTATTAGCTAACCACGATAGCAAAAGACACCACTTTTTTTTCTCCACCATTTTTTTCCTGCATGGGCATTTATCACAAATTCGACCAAATAAAGATATAAATAGCCACTAACCAAGAAACAACTTCATCAGATGACAGTCTGATAACATATTTATTGTATAGCATATGTTTTTTTTAGAAAAATGTGCATATTTCAGGTATAAATCACAGTTCTACATTGCAGCTGCAATCTGAAATAGCGTCGATGCAGGCAGAATAATTACAGAGACCAATGTCAAATACCTAATTACTCATCATAAAACATTTCTGAAAAATACACAGCGTACAGCAAATGAAAGCCCAACATCTTGTGAATCCAGACAATATGTCAGATTTTTTAAGTGTTTTACAGCGAAAACACAATATAGCATTATATTAGCTTACCACAATAGCCAGAAACACAACCGCATTTACCAGCAGCAAATGTTAGCGATCGTAACAATCCAGCAAAATATATATAATTGGACTAACCTTCATATACTTCATCAGATGACAGTCCTGTAACATCATATTACACAATGCATATAGGTTTTGTTCGAAAATGTGCATATTTAGCAGCACAAATCGTGGTTATACAATGTGATCATTAGCAGCATTTCATGCATTCTGGCCGGCGCCATCTTGGAGAGGCACCTAATCTAATCGATAAATAATCGTAAACTTGACTAAAAAATATAGGTTGGACAGCAAATGAAAGATGCATTAGTTATTAACGATGTAATATTGATTCAGCACTGTCCTTTACAGCTAGTCCACTCTTACCGGTGACTAGTTCAGTTCTGGACAGTGGAGGCTGGCGATGGGAGGATGGCTCAGAGAGTAATGCCTGCAGTGGAATTCATGGGATTTTATCAGACCATGTGTTTGCTGCATTTGATGCTGTTCCGTTGATTCCGTTTCAGCCAGTTACATTCTGTTATTGATGTGTACAGACCCAGGGCTGAACCAATTACATTCTATTATTGATGTGAACAGACCCAGGGCTGAACCAATTACATTCTATTATTGATGTGAACAGACCCAGGGCTGAACCAATTACATTCTATTATTGATGTGAACAGACCCAGGGCTGAACCAGTTACAATCCATTATTGATATGTTGACTTTCCCCAGGGTGGTCGACCTGTCATTAAGTGGTAGACTTTCCCAGGGTGGTCAACCTGTCGTTAAGTGGTATTCTTTCCCCAGGGTGGTCGACCTGTCATTAAGTGGTATTCTTACCCTGGGTGGTCGACCTGTCGTTAAGTGGTACACTTTCCCAGGGTGGTCCACCTGTCATTAAGTGGTACACTTTTCCAGGGTGGTCCACCTGTCGTTAAGTGGTACACTTTCCCAGGGTGGTCCACCTGTCGTTAAGTGGTAGACTTTCCCCAGGATAGAGAGAAGTAGAGAGTGAGAGAGAGGTAGAGAGAGAGACAGAGAGACAGAGAGACAGAGAGAGAGAGAGAGAGAGAGAGAGAGAGAGAGAGAGAGAGAGAGAGAGAGAGAGAGAGAGAGAGAGAGAGAGAGAGAGAGAGCAGCTGAAAGGAGCTTGATATAACCATGCTGTGGTGGGGAGGTATACTCAGTAGAAGGTGTTGGAGTGAATGATACATTTAGGGACAGACATAGAAGTGTACATCAGACCACAGGAGGAGAAGGCGACACATAGACGTATAGGACAACTGGACACACTAATGATAGAAGAGACACATAGTCTGCTGCTTCTAATAAAGGCAAACATAACAAAGAGTACATTAACAAACTAATGATAGAGGGACATAGTCTGCTGCTTCTAATAAAGGCAAACATGCCAAAGACGTAGGCCTATAGGATAGACAGACATATATTATTTGTAGGACAAGAAAGGGTCCTGCCACCATTATAACCTAACTGAAACCAGACATGGGCGTAATTGGGCGTAAACAAGCAGGAAGCCTGAACTAAAAGATAATGGCTGGAAGTATCTTAATTTGCATGTGGGATGGACTCATATGCTGTATGTGTATAAATACAAGAGTCAGGGCTCTGGGAAACGGTGTGTGATCCAAGGACCATCCCGGCTTGTGATACGTTGAGAGAGAGATGTGCAATGCTGTTGTTTTTGAAAAGCCACTTCAAACAAGATGGCTAGCTGGCGAACCCCTCGAAGCAGAGATATCTGCCACGTTGAGAGAACAGAGAGACGTGCCGTATTGAAAAGCTTGAAGAGGGCCTGGATAAAAAGGTGATTTCCATGATGTTTTCCCTGTTTTAAAGGTGCAATCTGGGATTATCTTCATTTCCCTTTTCAGTATTTGAAATCCTGTGATTACGGAATCATTTTATTTATAAATGTGTCATGAGTTTAACAGAACTGTACTAACATATTATAACCAAACATGTACCATTTTACTCCATCGTGATGTGGCTGCCGTTTTGGTGAAAATAGAATGACAGATTATAGCTTTAAATCGTGTTAAAGAGAGGCTTGGGTTTCACAGTACTACAGAGCCTGTTCACCTGGAGTACCCTGCTCTCCTTCCCTCTCTCCCTGGTTCATCATCAGACCACCATAGGGCCCTATCTGCTTGTTGTGTGTGTGTGTGTGTATGTGTGTGAGTGTGTGTGAGTGTGTGTGTGTGTTTGTGTGTGTGTGTGTTTATTTATTTCATTTTTATTTCACCTTTATTTAACCAGGTAGGCTAGTTGAGAACAAGTTCTCATTTGCAACTGCGACCTGGCCAAGATAAAGCATAGCAGTGTGAACAAACAACAACACAGAGTTACACATGGAGTAAACAATAAACAAGTCAAGGACAGGGCTGTAGGTAGATATCTCTGTATTGACAGGGCTGTAGGTAGATATATGGAGTAAACAATAAACAAGTCAATAACATAGTAGGGAAAAAAAGAAGAAAAAAAAGAGAATCTATATACAGTGTGTGCAAAAGGCATGAGGAGGTAAGGCAATAAATAGGCCATAGGAGCGAATAATTACAATTTAGCAGATTAACACTGGAGTGATAAATCATCAGATGATCATGTGCAAATAGAGATACTGGTGTGCAAAAGAGCAGAAAAGTAAATAAATGAAAACAGTATGGGGATGAGGTAGGTAAATTGTGTGGGCTATATACCGATGGACTATGTACAGCTGCAGCGATCGGTTAGCTGCTCAGATAGCAGATGTTTAAAGTTGTGTGTGTGTGTGTGTGTGTGTGTGTGGTATTGTTTTTTCCTCCAATGATTACATAATGTCCAAAATCACTGACCTCTGATGTACTGTACTATACTGCTTCATCACCCTCTCCTCTCCTCTCCTCTCCTCTCCTCTCCTCTCCTCTCCTCTCCTCTCCTCTCCTCTCCTCTCCTCTCCTCTCCTCTCCTCTCCTCTCCTCTCCTCTCCTCTCTTCTCTTCTCTTCTCTTCTCTTCTCTTCTCTTCTCTTCTCTTCTCTTCTCTTCTCTTCTCTTCTCTTCTCTTCTCTTCTCTTCTCCCTCTCCTCTCCGAGTCCATGTTAACACCTACAGAGCCTTCAGAAAGTTTTCGCACTCCTTGACTTTTATACACATTTTCATCAAAACTTTTTAAATTGTCAAAAATCACGTTGTTGTTTCTAATGACCGTTTTTTGTACCTTTATCTTTTAAAAGTACGACTGGTTTAATGTGTATTTGTTTTGTGAAAGCTGGGAGATATTTACCAGGTTTATTTGCCATTCAGTAGTATGTTTTATTTTAGTTTAACCAGTAATTGTTGGCTCACGTCAAAAGTAAAAGTTCATATTCAGACATTTTCATTTTATTCTTTACCTTGTAAAGATTTTTTAAGGGCTTTTTCTAAGATAGTTTTTTATTTTTATTTAATTTTAATTTCTAAATCAGATTTAGCTTTTGAGTATGAGATTACACCTGCATTGCTTGCTGTTTGGGGTTCTAGGCTGGGTTTCTGTCAGCGGATGTAACAAGGGCTTTATAAATACATTTGATTTGATTTGATTATCATTCCACTAATGTATGCCTTAAAGGTATCCCAGATTCTAATATCGGGGGGCAGCTTTTCTCTACCCTCTATGTCTTAAAAAGAGAAGGTTTTTCTCTTTTTTGTTTAAATATTTAATCCATTTCGTGTCCAAAACATGTGTTCTGTTCGTTCTCCAAATGCTCTCTCAGAGAATGATCCGATATCACAATATCATGGATTTTTTTTAACCCAGTAAATTGTTGAGTGCATTTTTCAAAACAAAAATGTAGTCAATTCGTGAATAGTTTTTCTTACTTTGAGGAAAAAGGAGTAGTATTTTGTAGTTAGAATAGTAATCTATTGAGAACAGTAATCTATTGGGAATAGTAATCTATTGGGAATAGTAATCTATTGAGAACAGTAATCTATTGGGAATAGTAATCTATTGGGAATAGTAATCTATTGGGAATAGTAATCTGTTGGGAATAGTAATCTATTGGGAATAGTAATCTATTGAGAACAGTAATCTATTGGGAATAGTAATCTGTTGCAAATAGTAATCTATTGGGAATAGTAATCTGTTGGGCATAGTAATCTGTTGGGAATAGTAATCGATTGGGAATAGTAATCTATTAAGAATAGTAATCTATTGGGAACAGTAATCTATTGGGAATAGTAAAATCTATTGGGAACAGGAATCTATTGGGAATAGTAATCTATTGGGAATAGTAATCTATTGAAAACAGTAATCTATTGGGAACAAGTAATCTATTGGGAATATTAATCTATTGGGAATAGTAATCTATTGGGAATAGTTGGGAATAGTAATCTATTGGGAATAGTAATCTATTGGGAATAGTAATCTATTGAGAACAGTAATCTATTGGGAATAGTAATCTATTGGGAATAGTTCGGAATAGTAATCTATTGGGAATAGTAATCTATTGGGAATAGTAATCTGTTAAAAGTTAATTTGTGGAATTTCTTTCCTTCTAAATGCGTTTGAGCCAATCAGTTGTGTTGTGACAGGGTAGGGGGGTATTCAGAAGATAGCCCTATAGGTAAAAGACCAAGTCCATATTATGGCAAGAACAGATCAAATAAGCAGAGAAACAACAGTTCATCATTACTTTGAGACATGAAGGTCAGTCAATGCGGAACATTTCTAGAACTTTGAAAGTTTCTTCAAGTGCAGTTGCATAAACCATCAAACGCTATGATGAAACTGGTTCTCATGAGGACCGCCACAGGAAAGGAAGACCCAGAGTTACCTCTGCTGCAGAGGATAAGTTCATTAGAGTTACCAGCTTCAGAAATTGCAGCTCAAATAAATGCTTCACAGAGTTCAAGTAACAGACACATCTCAACATCAACTGTTCAGAGGAGACTGTGTGAATCAGGCCTTCATGGTAAAATTGCTGAAAAGAAACCACTACTAAAGGACACAAATAATAAGAAGAGACTTGCTTGGGCCAAGAAACCCGAGCAATTGACATTAGACCAGTGGAAATGTGTCCTTTGGTCTGGAGTCCAAATAGGAGATTTTTGGTTCCAACCGCCGTGTCTTTGTGAGACGCGGTGTGGGTGAACGGATGATCTCCGCATGTGTTTTTCCCACCGTAAAGCATGGAGGAGGAGGTGTTACGGTGTGGGGGGTGGGGGTGCTTTGCTGGTGACACTGCGTGTGATTTATTTAGAATTCAAGGGACACTTAACCAGCATGGCTACCACAGCATTCTGCAGCGATACGCCATCCAATCTGGTTTGGTCTAAGTTGGACTATTCTTTGTTTTTCAACAGAACAATGACCCAACTCACTTCCAAGATGTCTAAGGGCTATTTGACCAATAAGGAGAGTGATGGAGTGCTGCATCAGATGACATGGCCTCCACAATCCCCCTGACCACAACCAAATTGAGATGGTTTGGGATGAGTCGGACAGCAGAGTGAAGGAAAAGCAGCCAACAAGTGCTCAGCATATGTGGGAACTCCTTCAAGACTGTTGGGAGCCTATATAGCTTGAAATCAATGTGTATGTTTCACCATGTAAGGAACAATTCAACGTTTCAAAACAGCCTTCTTGGTCCATGTGCTGGGCTATAAGGTAAAAGGATGCATTCTTATTTATCAGGATGCCTACACCTCTGCTGTTACTACAGTAGGTGGCAGCATGATGCCTCTCCAACCCAGCACCTCCTTAAATATTCCATAAAATTAAAAAAAGTAAAGTAACTCTGCTGACATTCTCTTTAAGTGTTTGAGAAGCACATGTTTTTTCTCATGGAAAACATTACATCTGATAAGTTGGATTTTGTTGGTCTTTCCTAGTACAGAATCAAAGTTAACCGTATCTGTTCTGTCTATCATTGAAGAACCAAATGAAACATTTTAGCAGACATGACATATGAGGCCGGTGGGCATTCAAAATCAAATGAAATCAAATATTATTTGTCACATGCGCCGAATACAACAACACCTGTTGCTAAAATGTTTCATTGTACAGCCCATCCCAATCTCCCGGCTAAAGCCCCTCTCCATTCCCACCAATAACCACCACTGAATCTCAGTGACAAACAAAGGAAGAATAATGATTAATCCTGTGGCCTTTTATATTCAGAATCACATTCCTGTAGAGCTTAGAGAGGATCTCATGTTAAATACTGTTGAAGTAATATGGCTACAGGTTCATCAATCAATCAATCAATCAATCAATTTTATTTTATATAGCCCTTCGTACATCAGCTAATATCTCGAAGTGCTGTACAGACACCCAGCCTAAAACCCCAAACAGCTAGTAATGCAGGTGTAGAAGCACGGTGGCTAGGAAAAACTCCCTAGAAAGGCCAAAACCTAGGAAGAAACCTAGAGAGGAACCAGGCTATGAGGGGTGGCCAGTCCTCTTCTGGCTGTGCCGGGTGGAGATTATAACAGAACTATGCCAAGATGTTCAAAAATGTTCATAAATGACAAGCATGGTCAAATAATAATCAGGAATAAATCTCAGTTGGCTTTTCATAGCCGATCATTAAGAGTTGAAAACAGCAGGTCTGGGACAGGTAGGAGTTCCGTAACCGCAGGCAGAACAGTTGAAACTGGAATAGCAGCAAGGCCAGGCGGACTGGGGACAGCAAGGTGTCATCATGCCCGGTAGTCCTGACGTATGGTCCTAGGGCTCAGGTTCTCAGAGAGAAAAAGAAAACGAGAGAATTAGAGAGAGCATACTTAAATTCACACAGGACACTGGATAAGACAGGAGAAGTACTCCAGGTAACCAACTGACCCTAGCCCCCCGACACATAAACTACTGCAGCATAAATACTGGAGGCTGAGACAGGAGCGGTCAGGAGACACTGTGGCCCCATCCGAAGAAACCCCCGGACAGGGCCAAACAGGAAGGATATAACCCCACCCACTTTGCCAAAGCACAGCCCCCGCACCACTAGAGGGAAATCCTCAACCACCAACTTACAATCCTGAGAAAAGGCCGAGTATAGCCCACAAAGGTCTCCACCACAGCACAAACCAAGGGGGGGCGCCAACCCAGACAGGAAGATCACGTCAGTAACTCAACCCACTCAAGTGACGCACCCCTCCTAGGGACGGCATGAAAGAGCACCAGCAAGCCAGTGACTCAGCCCCTGTAACAGGGTTAGAGGCAGAGAATCCCAGTGGAGAGAGGGGAACCGGCCTGGCAGAGACAGCAAGGGCGGTTCGTTGCTCCAGAGCCTTTCCGTTCACCTTCACACTCCTGGGCCAGACTACACTCAATCATATGACCTACTGAAGAGATAAGTCTTCAGTAAAGACTTAAAGGTTGAGACCGAGTCTGCGTCTCTCACATGGGTAGGCAGACTGTTCCATAAAAATGGAGATCTATAGGAGAAAGCCCTGCCTCCCGCTGTTTGCTTAGAAATTCTAGGGACAATTAGGAGGCCTGCGTCTTGTGACCGTAGCGTACGTATTGGTATGTACGGCAGGACCAACTCGGAAAGATAGGTAGGAGCAAGCCCATGTAACGCTTTATAGGTTAACAGTAAAACCTTGAAATCAGCCCTTGCCTTTAACAGGAAGCCAGTGTAGGGAAGCTAGCACTGGAGTAATATGATCAAATTTCTTGGTTCTAGTCAGGATTCTAGCAGCCGTATTTAGCACTAACTGAAGTTTATTTAGTGCTTTATCCGGGTAGCCGGAAAGTAGAGCATTGCAGTAGTCTAACCTAGAAGTAACAAATGCATGGATTAATTTTTCTGCATCATTTTTGGACAGAAAATGTCTGATTTTTGCAATGTTACGTAGATGGAAAAAAGCTGTCCTTGAAACAGTCTTGATATGTTCGTCAAAAGAGAGATCAGGGTCAAGAGTAACGCCGAGGTCCTTCACAGTTTTATTTGAGACGACTTTACAACCATCAAGATGAATTGTCAGATTTAACAGAAGATCTCTTTGTTTCTTGGGACCTAGAACAAGCATCTCTGTTTTGTCCGAGTTTAAAAGTAGAACGTTTTCAGCCATCCACTTCCTTATGTCTGAAACACAGGCTTCTAGCGAGGGCAATTTTGGGGCTTCACCATGTTTCATTGAAATGTACAGCTGTGTGTCATCCGCATAGCAGTGAAAGTTAACATTATGTTTTCGAATAACATCCCCAAGAGGTAAAATATATAGTGAAAACAATAGTGGTCCTAAAACGGAACCTTGAGGAACACCGAAATGTACAGTTGATTTGTCAGAGGACAGACCATTCACAGAGACAAACTGATATCTTTCCGACAGGTAAGATCTAAACCAGGCCAGAACTTGTCCGTGTAGACCAATTTGGGTTTCCAGTCTCTCCAAAAGAATGTGGTGATCGATGGTGTCAAAGGCAGCACTAAGGTCTAGTAGCACGAGGACAGATGCAGAGCCTCGGTCTGACGCCATTAAAAGGTCATTTACCACCTTCACAAGTGCAGTCTCAGTGCTATGATGGGGTCTAAAACCAGACTGAAGCATTTCGTATACATTGTTTGTCTTCAGAAAGGCAGTGAGTTGCTGCGCAACAGCTTTTTCTAAAATTTTTGAGAGGAATGGAAGATTCGATATAGGCCGATAGTTTTTTATATTTTCCGGGTCAAGGTTTGGCTTTTTCAAGAGAGGCTTTATCACTGCCACTTTTAGTGAGTTTGGTACACATCCGGTGGATAGAGAGCTGTTTATCTGCCTCACCTAAAGCCCATTCTGGTGGGAAGCTGCTATAGACCACCAAGTGCTAACAGTCAGTATCTGGATAACATGTGGAAATGCTTGATAATGTATGTGATATCAACAGAGAAGTATATTTTCTGGGTGATTTAAATATTGACTGGCTCTCATAAGGCTGCCCACTCAAGTGAAAGCTTCAAACTGTAACTAGTGTCTGCAACCTGGTTCAGATTATCAATCAACCTACCAGGGTAGTTACAAACAGCACAGGAATGAAATCATCAACATGTATTGATCACATCTTTACTAATGCTGCAGAAATCCATAGGATGGAGTGATCACAATACAGTAGCAATATCTAGGAAAACCAACGTTCCAAAAGCTGGGCCTAATATAGTGTATAAGAGATCTTACAAGAAGTTTTGCAGTGATTCCTATGTTCCTAAAAAAATATTTGTTGGTGTGTTATAAGGAGCAACCAGACGCTGCACATGAAATTGCTTATCCCAGTTACTAATAAGCAAACACCCATTAAGAAAATGACGGAAAATGACAGTAAGAACTGTTGGAGCAAACGGAGAGGGATCAGCGAGAGAGATACAGCTGCATGTGAGCTCCCGCATTTTTCAGCATGTTTAAAAAATATATATATAGATTTTGAGTTAGATAAACTAGCATTTTTCATTATGTTTAAAAAAGATAGATTTTGAGTTAGATAAATCTTTTTAGGGATAGGGGGCAGCATTTTCACTTTGGATGAATAGCGTGCACAGAGTGAACTGCCTCCTACTCTGTCCCAGATGCTAATATATGCATATTATTATTACTATTGGATAGAAAACACTCTGAAGTTTCTAAAACGGTTTGAATTATGTCTGTGAGTATAACAGAACTCATATGGCAGACAAACTTCCAAACAGGAAGTGGAAATTCTGAGGCTGGTTGTTTTTCAACTCATCGCCTATTCAAATCCCAGGAAGATATGGATTTGTTTGCACTTCCTACGCTTTCCACTAGATGTCAACAGTAGGTAGACCGTTGAATGAAGTTTATACTGTGTTGTGGGGCTGGATGAGAGGGGAGTCAGTGGTCTGGCAGATTGCCAGGTCCTGGTCACGCGCATTCCACATGATGTCGCCTTGTGTTCCATTACTTCAACAGACACGAAGGAATGCTCCGGTTGGAACGCTATTGGATAGTTATGATAACAACATCCTAAAGATTGATTCTCTACTTAGTTTGACAAGTTTATTCGACCTGTGATATAAGTTTTTTAAGTTTTCGTCCAACGTTATGCGTGACTTGCACGAGCGTTTGGATATGTGTACTAAACGCGCTAGCAAAAGTAGCTAATTGGACACTAGTAATGGACATTATCGAACAAAACAACAATTTATTGTCGAACTAGGATTCCTGGGAGTGCATTCTGATGAAGATCATCTAAGGTAAGGGAATATTTATGATGTAATTTCGTATTTCTGTTGACTCCAACATGGCGGAGAAATGTTGTTTTTATCTGAGCGCCGACTCAGATTATTGCATGGTGTGCTTTTTCCGTAATAAAAAAAAAAAATCTGACACAGCGGTTGCATTAAGAACAAGTGCATCTTTAATTCTATGTAAAACATGTATCTTTCATCAAAGTGTATGATGAGTATTTCTGTTATTAGATGTGGCTCTCTGCAATTTCTCCGGATATTTTGGAGGCATTTCTGAACATGGTGCCAATGTAAACTAAGATTTTTGGATATAAATATGCACATTATCGAACAAAAAATACATGTATTGTGTAACATGATGTCCTATGAGTGTCATCTGATGAAGATCATCAAAGGTTAATGATTCATTTTATCTCTATTTCTGTTTTTGTGACTCCTATCTTTGGCTGGGAAAATGTCTGTGTGTTTTTTGGACTTGGCGGTGATCTAACATAAATATATGTTGTGTTTTCGCTGTAAAACATTTTTGAAATCAGACACGATGGGTAGATTAACAAGATGTTTATCTTTCATTTGCTGTATTGGACTTGTTAATGTGTGAAAGCTACATATTTCAAAAAAATATTTTTGAATTTCCCGCGCTGCCTTTTCAGGCACCTCCAGCACACACGCACAGTTGGGGCGAGTGACTCTGAACTTAGCCCCAAGTCGTTGTATTTTTTTATTGTGCTTTATGCTATTTGCCTCATGACTCCTGCATGCTTTGTTGGCTATGAACTTGCTTGTTTACCGAACCGTGGGACAGACTATGTTTGTTCCCACACTTGGGACTCTCTATTGGAGCCAATAGGAGGAGCTTTATCACATTACGATGCACCAATAGGAGGAGCTTTATCACATTAGATGCACCAATAGGAGGAGCTTTATCACATTAGATGCACCAATAGGAGGAGCTTTATCACATTACGATGCACCAATAGGAGGAGCTTTATCACATTAGATGCACCAATAGGAGGTGCTTTATCACATAAGATGCACCAATAGGAGGTGCTTTATCACATAAGATGCACCAATAGGAGGAGCTTTATCACATTACGATGCACCAATAGGAGGTGCTTTATCACATAAGATGCACCAATAGGAGGAGCTCACCCAAGAGAAGATACACAATTTGTTTAACGTGAATGATGACATAATATACCGCTGTAACAACACTGTCTAGAGAGCATTAACTTAATACCGCGTAAACGTTTATCAGGACACTCAACAACAACAACAAAACCAGAAAACAGCAATGGAATTGTCCGGGTCCCAAATGGCACCCTATTCCCTATTAAAGTGCACTACTTTTGATAGACAAGGGTGCCATTTGGGAGGCACATTGTCAGTATAAGAGTCACTAGTAATGTTTAGTGATGTTGATGCTTTAGAGAAAAACATAAGCCTCTAGCTTAGCCAGCCAGACAAAATCCATAATAACAGATTGTTGTGATAAGCGAATAATACGACCGGAAATGAAAAAATGGCTGTTTTTGTGTGTGTGTGTGTGTGTGTGTGTGTGTGTGTGTGTGTGTGTGTGTGTGTGTGTGTGTGTGTGTGTGTGTGTGTGTGTGTGTGTGTGTGTGTGTGTGTGTGTGTGTGTGTGTGTGTGTGTGTGTGTGTGTGTGTGTGTGTGTGTGTGTGTGTGAGGGCGCTTGAGTGTGCGTGTGTGTGTGTGTGCACGTGTGTGTGTATCCTTACTGTGATTACAAACATGTGTAACTCTTGAGGACATTGAGACTCCATAACTCTGAGGACATTGAGTCTATGTTGATGTGTGCGTGTCATGCCTTGTCCTTAGAACCTCATTAAGCAACACAAAGATCTCTCTCTCTCTCTCTAATCAATGTTGTCACAACCACCGAAGAAGATTAAAATGTCCGAAACATCACATCTTATCGTTGTCGGGCAGAACAGATTAGCAGTGGCCACCTTTACCTTGATTTCAATAAATTAAAGGTAACGCTAAAACCCTCTCCTTATGTAAACCCTCCTCTTCAAAAACACTTTGTCTACATCCCAAATGGCACCCTATCCCCTATATAGTGCACTACTTTAGACCAGAGCCCTATGGCACCCTATTCCCT
This sequence comes from Salvelinus alpinus, assembly GCF_045679555.1. Classification (NCBI taxonomy): domain Eukaryota; kingdom Metazoa; phylum Chordata; class Actinopteri; order Salmoniformes; family Salmonidae; genus Salvelinus; species Salvelinus alpinus. The sequence continues at coordinate 50,946,961 of NC_092102.1, read as the reverse complement.
ATTATAGTGCACTACTTTAGACCAGGGCCCTATAGAACCATATTCCCTATATAGTGCACTACTTTAGACCAGACACCTATGGCACCCTATTCCCTATTATATAGTGCACTACTTTAGACCAGAGCCCTATGGCACCCTATTCCCTATATATAGTGCACTACTTTAGACCAGAGCCCTATGGCACCCTATTCCCTATATAGTGCACTACTTTAGACCAGAGCCCTATGGCACCCTATTCCCTATATATATAGTGCACTACTTTAGACCAGAGCCCTATGGCACCCTATTCCCTATATATAGTGCACTACTTTAGATCAGGGCCCTATAGAACCCTATTCCCTATATATAGTGCACTACTTTAGACCAGAGCCCTATGGCACCCTATTCCCTATATATAGTGCACTACTTTAGATCAGGGCCCTATAGAACCCTATTCCCTATATATAGTGCACTACTTTAGACCAGGGCCCTATTCCCTATATAGTGCACTACTTTAGACCAGAGCCCTATAGAACCCTATCCCCTATATAGTGCACTACTTTAGACCAGAGCCCTATGGAACCCTATTCCCTATATATAGTGCACTACTTTAGACCAGAGCCCTATGGAACCCTATTCCCTATATAGTGTACTACTTTAGACCAGAGCCCTATGGCACCCTATTCCATATATATAGTGCACACCAATCCACTGTCTTTTATCTACTGTCTTCTATCCACTGTCTTCTATCCACTGTCTTCTATCCACTGTCTTCTATCCACTGTCTTCTAACCACTGTCTTCTATCCACTGTCTTCTATCCACTGTCTTCTATCCACTGTCTTCTATCCACTGTCTTCTAACCACTGTCTTCTATCCACTGTCTTCTATCCACTGTCTTCTATCTACTGTCTTCTATCCACTGTCTTCTATCCACTGTCTTCTATCTACTGTCTTCTAACCACTGTCTTCAATCCACTGTCTTCTATCCACTGTCTTCTATCTACTGTCTTCTATCCACTGTCTTCTATCTATTGTCTTCTATCCACTGTCTTCTATCCACTGTCTTCTATCCACTGTCTTCTATCTACTGTCTTCTATCCACTGTCTTCTATCTACTGTCTTCTATCTACTGTCTTCTAACCACTGTCTTCTATCCACTGTTTTCTATCCACTGTCTTCTATCTACTGTCTTCTATCCACTGTCTTCTATCCACTGTCTTCTATCTACTGTCTTCTATCCACTGTCTTCTATCTACTGTCTTCTATCCACTGTCTTCTATCCACTGTCTTCTATCTACTGTCTTCTAACCACTGTCTTCTATCCACTGTCTTCTATCCACTGTCTTCTATCTACTGTCTTCTATCCACTGTCTTCTATCTACTGTCTTCTATTTACTGTCTTCTAACAACTGTCTTCTATCCACTGTCTTCTATCCACTGTCTTCTATCTACTGTCTTCTATCCACTGTCTTCTATCCACTGTCTTCTATCCACTGTCTTCTATCCACTGTTTTCTATCCACTGTCTTCTATCTACTGTCTTCTATCTACTGTCTTCTATCTACTGTCTTCTATCCACTGTCTTCTATCCACTTTCTTCTATCCACTGTCTTCTATCCACTGTCTTCTAACCACTGTCTTCTATCCACTGTCTTCTGTCCACTGTCTTCTATCCACTGACTTCTATCCACTGTCTTCTAACCACTGTCTTCTATCCACTGTCGTCTATCCACTGTCTTCTATCTACTGTCTTATATCCACTGTCTTCTATCCACTGTCTTCTATCTACTGTCTTCTATCCACTGTCTTCTATCTACTGTCTTCTATCCACTGTCTTCTATCTACTGTCTTCTATCCACTGTCTTCTATCCACTGTCCTCTATCCACTGTCTTCTATCTACTGTCTTCTATCCACTGTCTTCTATCCACTGTCTTCTATCTACTGTCTTCTATCCACTGTCTTCTATCCACTGTCTTCTATCTACTGTCTTCTATCCACTGTCTTCTATCTACTGTCTTCTATCCACTGTCTTCTATCCACTGTCTTCTATCCACTGTCTTCTATCCACTGTCTTCTATCTACTGTCTTCTATCCACTGTCTTCTATCCACTGTCTTCTATCCACTGTCTTCTATCTACTGTCTTCTGTCCACTGTCTTCTATCCACTGTCTTCTATCCACTGTCTTCTATCCACTGTCTTCTATCCACTGTCTTCTATCTACTGTCTTCTATCCACTGTCTTCTATCTACTGTCTTCTATCTACTGTCTTCTAACCACTGTCTTCTATCCACTGTTTTCTATCCACTGTCTTCTATCTACTGTCTTCTATCCACTGTCTTCTATCCACTGTCTTCTATCCACTGTCTTCTATCTACTGTCTTCTATCCACTGTCTTCTATCTACTGTCTTCTATCCACTGTCTTCTATCCACTGTCTTCTATCCACTGTCTTCTATCTACTGTCTTCTAACCACTGTCTTCTATCCACCGTCTTCTATCCACTGTCTTCTATCTACTGTCTTCTATCCACTGTCTTCTATCTACTGTCTTCTATCTACTGTCTTCTAACAACTGTCTTCTATCCACTGTCTTCTATCCACTGTCTTCTATCTACTGTCTTCTATCCACTGTCTTCTATCCACTGTCTTCTATCCACTGTCTTCTATCCACTGTCTTCTATCCACTGTTTTCTATCCACTGTCTTCTATCTACTGTCTTATATCTACTGTCTTCTATCTACTGTCTTCTATCCACTGTCTTCTCTCCACTTTCTTCTATCCACTGTCTTCTATCCACTGTCTTCTAACCACTGTCTTCTATCCACTGTCTTCTGTCCACTGTCTTCTATCCACTGACTTCTATCCACTGTCTTCTAACCACTGTCTTCTATCCACTGTCTTCTATCCACTGTCTTCTATCTACTGTCTTCTGTCCACTGTCTTCTATCCACTGTCTTCTATCCACTGTCTTCTATCTACTGTCTTCTATCCACTGTCTTCTATCCACTGTCTTCTATCTACTGTCTTCTATCCACTGTCTTCTATCCACTGTCTTCTATTCACAGTCGTGCCTTGGTTTAGCTTGGGATCGTAATTTAATAACAGAATATATAACATTTAGCAGACCCTTTTATCGAAAGCAACTCGCAGTGATGTGTGCATCCATATTTACGTGTGAGAGGTCTGCCATGCTCTACCAACAGGACCACAACTTGAACAACTTGAAAACAGCCCCAGGCATTTGTGATTAGTGCTTTCAAGCAATCAAGAGATGAGAGAGAAACAGAGAGACAACGGGGGGAGAGAGAAAGACAGAGGGAAGGGTTGGAGAATGAGAGAGAGGAAAACAGAGTCAGAAAGAGAGAGAAAGAGTGAGAGAATGGTGAACCACGGGAAACGAAAAGAGGAGAAAGAAAAGTGGAAAAAATAAAGTGAAGCTTCTCCAGCAGGTCACTGTTTTCTGCCAGACCCCAGACTCTCTCTCTCTTTCCTCTGTCAGACCCCAGACTCTCTCTCTCTCTCCTCTGCCAGACCCCAGACTCTCTCTCTCTCTCTCTTTCCTCTGTCAGACCCCAGACTCTCTCTCTCTCTCCTCTGTCAGACCCCAGACTCTCTCTCTCTCTCCTCTGCCAGACCCCAGACTCTCTCTCTCTCTTTCCTCTGTCAGACCCCAGACTCTCTCTCTCTCTCCTCTGTCAGACCCCAGACTCTCTCTCTCTTTCCTCTGTCAGACCCCAGACTCTCTCTCTCTCTCTCCTCTGCCAGACCCCAGACTCTCTCTCTCTCTCCTCTGTCAGACCCCAGACTCTCTCTCTCTCTCTCTCCTCTGTCTGACCCCAGACTCTCTCTCTCTCTCCTCTGTCAGACCCCAGACTCTCTCTCTCTCTCTCTCTCTCCTCTGTCAGACCCCAGACTCTCTCTCTCTCTCCTCTGTCAGACCCCAGACTCTCTCTCTCTCTCCTCTGTCAGACCCCAGACTCTCTCTCTCTCTCTCTCCTCTGTCTGACCCCAGACTCTCTCTCTCTCTCCTCTGCCAGACCCCAGACTCTCAATTCAATTTCAATTCAATTCAATTCAAGGGGCTTTATTGGCATGGGAAACATGTGTTAACATTGCCAAAGCAAGTGAGGTAGATAATATACAAAAGTGAAATAAACAATAAAAATTAACAGTAAACATTACACAACAGAAGTTTCAAAACAATAAAGACATGACAAATGTCATATTATATATATACAGTGTTGTAACAATGTACAAATGGTTAAAGCACACAAGTTAAAATAAATAAACATAAATATGGGTTGTATTTACAATGGTGTTTGTTCTTCACTGGTTGCCCTTTTCTTGTGGCAACAGGTCACAAATCTTGCTGCTGTGATGGCACACTGTGGAATTTCACCCAGTAGATATGGGAGTTTATCAAAATTGGATTTGTTTTCGAATTCTTTGTGGATCTGTGTAATCTGAGGGAAATATGTCTCTCTAATATGGTCATACATTGGGCAGGAGGTTAGGAAGTGCAGCTCAGTTTCCACCTCATTTTGTGGGCAGTGAGCACATAGCCTGTCTTCTCTTGAGAGCCATGTCTGCCTACGGCGGCCTTTCTCAATAGCAAGGCTATGCTCACTGAGTCTGTACATAGTCAAAGCTTTCCTTAAGTTTGGGTCAGTCACAGTGGTCAGGTATTCTGCCACTGTATACTCTCTGTTTAGGGCCAAATAGCATTCTAGTTTGCTCTGTTTTTTTGTTAATTCTTTCCAATGTGTCAAGTAATTATCTTTTTGTTTTCTCATGATTTGGTTGGGTCTAATTGTGCTGTTGTCCTGGGGCTCTGTGGGGTGTGTTTGTGTTTGTGAACAGAGCCCTAGGACCAGCTTGCTTAGGGGACTCTTCTCCAGGTTCATCTCTCTGTAGGTGATGGCTTTGTTATGGAAGGTTTGGGAATCGCTTCCTTTTAGGTGGTTGTAGAATTTAACGGCTCTTTTCTGGATTTTGATAATTAGTGGGTATCGGCCTAATTCTGCTCTGCATGCATTATTTGGTGTTCTACGTTGTACACGGAGGATATTTTTGCAGAATTCTGCATGCAGAGTCTCAATTTGGTGTTTGTCCCATTTTGTGAAATCTTGGTTGGTGAGCGGACCCCAGACCTCACAACCATAAAGGGCAATGGGCTCTATGACTGATTCAAGTATTTTTAGCCAGATCCTAATTGGTATGTTGAAATTTATGTTCCTTTTGATGGCATAGAATGCCCTTCTTGCCTTGTCTCTCAGATCGTTCACAGCTCTGTGGAAGCTACCTGTGGTGCTGATGTTTAGGCCGAGGTATGTATAGTTTTTTGTGTGCTCTAGGGCAACGGTGTCTAGATGGAATTTGTGGTCCTGGCGACTGGACCTTTTTTGGAACACCATTATTTTGGTCTTACTGAGATTTACTGTCAGGGCCCAGGTCTGACAGAATCTGTGCAGAAGATCTAGGTGCTGCTGTAGGCCCTCCTTGGTTGGTGACAGAAGCACCAGATCATCAGCAAACAGTAGACATTTGACTTCGGATTCTAGTAGGGTGAGACCGGGTGCTGCAGACTGTTCTAGTGCCCGCGCCAATTCGTTGATATATATGTTGAAGAGGGTGGGGCTTAAGCTGCATCCCTGTCTCACCCCACGACCCTGTGTGAAGAAATGTGTGTGTTTTTTGCCAATTTTAACCGCACACTTGTTGTTTGTGTACATGGATTTTATGATGTCGTATGTTTTACCCCCAACACCACTTTCCATCAATTTATATAGCAGACCCTCATGCCAAATTGAGTCGAAGGCTTTTTTGAAATCAACAAAGCATGAGAAGACTTTGCCTTTGTTTTGGTTTGTTTGGTTGTCAATTAGGGTGTGTAGGGTGAATACATGGTCTGTTGTACGGTAATTTGGTAAAAAGCCAATTTGACATTTGCTCAGTACATTGTTTTCATTGAGGAAATGTACGAGTCTGCTGTTAATGATAATGCAGAGTATTTTCCCAAGGTTACTGTTGACGCATATTCCACGGTAGTTATTGGGGTCAAATTTGTCTCCACTTTTGTGGATTGGGGTGATCAGTCCTTGGTTCCAAATATTGGGGAAGATGCCAGAGCTAAGGACGATGTTAAAGAGTTTTAATATAGCCAATTGGAATTTGTTGTCTGTATATTTGATCATTTCATTAAGGATACCATCAACACCACAGGCCTTTTTGGGTTGGAGGGTTTTTATTTTGTCCTGTAACTCATTCAAGGTAATTGGATAATCCAGTGGGTTCTGGTAGTCTTTAATGGTTGATTCTAGGATTTGTATTTGATCATGTATATGTTTTTGCTCTTTATTCTTTGTTATAGAGCCAAAAAGATTGGAGAAGTGGTTTACCCATACATCTCCATTTTGGATAGATAATTCTTCGTGTTGTTGTTTGTTTAGTGTTTTCCAATTTTCCCAGAATTGGTTAGAGTCTATGGATTCTTCAATTACATTGAGCTGATTTCTGACGTGCTGTTCCTTCTTTTTCCGTAGTGTATTTCTGTATTGTTTTAGTGATTCACCATAGTGAAGGCGTAGACTCAGGTTTTCCGGGTCTCTATGTTTTTGGTTGGACAGGTTTCTCAATTTATTTCTTAGATTTTTGCATTCTTTATCAAACCATTTGTCATTGTTGTTCATTTTCTTCGGTTTTCTATTTGAGATTTTTAGATTTGATAGGGAAGCTGAGAGGTCAAATATACTGTTAAGATTTTCTACTGCCAAGTTTACACCTTCACTATTGCAGTGGAACGTTTTACCCAGGAAGTTGTCTAAAAGGGATTGAATTTGCTGTTGCCTAATTGTTTTTTGGTAGGTTTCCAAACTGCATTCCTTCCATCTATAGCATTTCTTAATGTTACTCAGTTCCTTTGGCTTTGATGCCTCATGATTGAGTATTGCTCTGTTCAAGTAGACTGTGATTTTGCTGTGGTCTGATAGGGGTGTCAGTGGGCTGACTGTGAACGCTCTGAGAGACTCTGGGTTGAGGTCAGTGATAAAGTAGTCTACAGTGCTACTGCCAAGAGATGAGCTATAGGTGTACCTACCATAGGAGTCCCCTCGAAGCCTACCATTGACTATGTACATACCCAGCGTGCGACAGAGCTGCAGGAGTTGTGACCCGTTTTTGTTGGTTATGTTGTCATAGTTGTGCCTAGGTGGGCATATGGGGGAGGGAATGCTGTCACCTCCAGGTAGGTGTTTGTCCCCCTGTGTGCTGAGGGTGTCAGGTTCCTGTCCAGTTCTGGCATTTAGGTCGCCACAGACTAATACATGTCCCTGGGCCTGGAAATGATTGATTTCCCCCTCCAGGATGGAGAAGCTGTCTTCATTAAAGTATGGGGATTCTAGTGGGGGGATATAGGTAGCACACAGGAGGACATTTTTCTCTGTTAAGATAATTTCCTTTTGAATTTCAAGCCAAATGTAAAATGTTCCTGTTTTGATTAATTTAATGGAGTGAGTTAGGTCTGCTCTATACCAAATTAGCATTCCCCCTGAGTCCCTTCCCTGTTTCACACCTGGTAGTTTGGTGGATGGGACTACCAGCTCTCTGTAACCTAGAGGGCAACCAGTGGGTCCGTCTCCTCTATACCATGTTTCTTGCAGGATGACAATGTCTGCATTACCGATTTCTTTGGTGAAGTCCGGGTTCCTGCTCTTTAGGCCAAAGGCAGATGACCTCAGACCTTGGATATTCCAGGATGATATAGTGAAGGCTTTTTGTTCCATAAAGTGTCCAATGTTGTTGGTCGGGGTTTGGCCTCAGGCCAGTAAGTGTGAGCAGAGCCTGCTGAGCATCTGGTACATGCCGTTGGCTTGGGCGAGTGTAAGAGTGGGGGTTGGGCCTGTTTGCCCGCTCACTACCTGGGCGTATGTGTGACTTCCATGTTGATGCCCTCTTTGCGGGGGTGGGGTGCATGGGGTGGGCAGGAGTGGCATGGGTCTGATCTGAGGGGGCCTAAATTGGGTGTGGGCATGGTTGATGTGGGGGGGGTGTGTAGGTCTAGGGGGGGGTCCTGGAGGTCTTGGAGGGTGTCTCGCTGGTCTGGGTGGGGTGTCTATTGATCTGTTGCTCCTGTGTGAAGTGTTGGGGCTTCGTTTGAGAGCGATGTCCTTTAGAGTCCGGGCAAAGGTGGGCACTGCTGCCTTGTAGAGGTGGACCTGGTCATAGAGGCTGTTCAAGTCCAGGGTGGAGTGGTGGGCCAGAAAAACATTTGGTTTTGAGGCACAGTCACGGGAAATGCTTGCGTTTACCCGCTGTATTGTAGCAGGGTGGAAGTCTTTTCGTGGTAGCAGGGTGGAGATAACCACTTGTGCGTTGGGGAAAGTAGAAGAAGCTTTTTCAATCACTCCCTTCAGTGCTGTGGCCACCCTTTCCTGCTGTGCTCTCAGGTCGTTTGTGCCTGTGTGTATTATTATGTGGCTAGGTGAGCCTAGTTTGTCCTCAGACAGAAGTTCTAGGGCGCGCTGGGTGTTTGGACACCAGAGTTTAGACACACTGTGTTTGGGAAAAAGTTTTTTTTCTTCTATATATTTCCCATTTGAGTCCATAAGAAGGACAATCTGTGTCTTGTGTTTGTCCTCAGTGGGTGTGGGGGGGTTGTCAGGAGGGCTATCGGGGTGGCTGACAGGGGGGGTGCTCAGAGGGGGTGAGAGCTGCTGGGCTTGGGGTTTTTCTTTTGTCTGTTCTGCTGTGATGTCGACTCTATGGTCAGAGTCTGGTGTGGACTGTTCTGCTGTGGTGTCGAGACTTTTGTCGGGTGCTGAGGTGGGCTGTTCTGCTGGCGTCTCTGTGGGGATGGCCACCTCCCTAGTGGGTTGTTCTCTGTCACATGCCATCCCCCTCAACCTCTCCTCCAGCAGTCTGATCCTCTCCTCCATCCCCCTCTCCCTCTCCTCCAGCAGTCTGATCCTCTCCTCTAGTGCTTTGTTCTGCTCCTGCTTCTGCTCTTTCTCCTGTTGAAGTTGTCTCACCACTGTACAGAGTGCAGATATGTCTCTCTCCACCTCCAGCTCTCCTGGTCTGGTTAAGGGGTTGTTGTGCTGGACTGTTGTATGGGTCTGTGCTGACTGGAGTGTAATCACCTGCTGTTCCAGCTCCACCTGCCTTACCTCCAGCTGGGTAAATTTATCCTTCATTTCAATGAGGGAGGAGTGCTCTGTACTGGGAGGTTGACTGTTTGCTGAGGGTTGCTCGTCTGTGGGGTTATATGGTGAGGAGGTCTGGTCTGACCCACTTGGGGTGGGGGTATCTTTATCAAGGGAGAGCTTCTCCTGCTGGGCTAGTTCTTTGATTAGATGAAAGTCCAGCTGAAACTGTTTGGGGTTGCCCTGTACCATTACTGTTCCAGACTTATATAGATTTATATTAGCTGACTCCTCGTCCTCGTTGTCAAGAATCCTGAGTTTCCACCCCTCGTTAACCCCCCCTCTCTTGACAGAGGGGTAGTGTGCTAATATAGCACTGTGCCATGCCTGGGGATGGTTTGTGTGGAAGATAAGGTTGCTGATGTTCCCATTTTTGTAATAGTCAGCAAAAAGTGTCTCTTGATTTTCCATAAGGAGCTTCCTTTTGTGATCTTTTCTTGCCTTATCATTCTTAACACTCACAGGGTAATGTATTTTAATTACCTCTGAACAGCGGGAGGCAGCTTCTAAGTTCTCTCCATTTGGTTGGGGTAGACTATTCGACTCTCCTGCCATTGTTGGGCTAATGTGCTTTGACACCTCTCACTTGACACGTCAGTGCTAGTTGAAGCTGTATCAAGCTTGGAAGAATTATGTTACCATTCAGGCCTTATAAAGTAATGTCATGTATTTTTCTTCTTGGCTTTTGGAAATAGAATATAGTTTCAGACTAAACATTACTCACTCAGTTCCAGGTTGGGTGGTGTTTTCAGGTTTCTGTTGTTTTCCAGAGAATATGCTGTAAAGAATTATAAACCTTGGTTGTTGTGAACTTTTCAGGTGATTCCGTAATTCCGTCCAAAATCAGGTTGTAGGTTTTGAGTTTTGATTTGAAGTGAAGGTTATGTAGTAGAGGGTAGCATCCTGTATGTGTTCCTGACAAAAAATCCAAGTTTATCTAACTCTAAACCTATCTTTTTTAAAGAAAATGCTGAAAAATGCAGGAGCTCATCTGATCATGACCTCTCTCTCTCTCTCTCTCTCTCTCTCTCTCCTCTGTCAGACCCCAGACTCTCTCTCTCTCTCTCTCTCCTCTGTCAGACCCCAGACTCTCTCTCTCTTTCCTCTGTCAGACCCCAGACTCTCTCTCTCTCTCTCTCCTCTGTCAGACCCCAGACTCTCTCTCTCTCTCCTCTGTCAGACCCCAGACTCCCTCTCTCTCTCCTCTGTCAGACCCCAGACTCTCTCTCTCTCTCTCTCTCCTCTGTCAGACCCCAGACTCTCTCTCTCTCTCCTCTGTCAGACCCCAGACTCTCTCTCTCTCTCTTTCCTCTGTCAGACCCCAGACTCTCTCTCTCCTCTGTCAGACCCCAGACTCCCTCTCTCTCTCCTCTGTCAGACCCCAGACTCTCTCTCTCTCTCCTCTGTCAGTCCCCAGACTCTCTCTCTCTCTCCTCTGTCAGACCCCAGATTCTCTCTCCCTCTCATCTGTCAGACCCCAGACTCTCTCTCTCTCTCCTCTGTCAGACCCCAGACTCTCTCTCTCTCTCTCTCTCCTCTGCCAGTCCCCAGACTCTCTCTCTCTCTCCTCTGTCAGACCCCAGACTCTCTCTCTCTCTCTCTCTCCTCTGTCAGACCCCAGACTCTCTCTCTCTTTCCTCTGTCAGACCCCAGACTCTCTCTCTCTCTCTCTCCTCTGTCAGACCCCAGACTCTCTCTCTCTCTCCTCTGTCAGACCACAGACTCTCTCTCTCTCTCCTCTGCCAGACCCCAGACTCTCTCTCTCTCTCTCTCTCCTCTGCCAGACCCCAGACTCTCTCTCTCTCTCTCTCCTCTGTCAGACCCCAGACTCTCTCTCTCTCTCTCTCCTCTGTCAGATCCCAGACTCTCTCTCTCTCTCCTCCGTCAGACCCCAGACTCCCTCTCTCTCTCCTCTGTCAGACCCCAGACTCTCTCTCTCTCTCCTCTGTCAGACCCCAGACTCTCTCTCTCTCTCTTTCCTCTGTCAGACCCCAGACTCTCTCTCTCCTCTGTCTGACCCCAGACTCTCTCTCTCCTCTGTCAGTCCCCAGACTCTCTCTCTCTCTCCTCTGTCAGACCCCAGACTCTCTCTCTCTCCTCTGTCAGACCCCAGACTCTCTCTCTCTCTCTCTCCTCTGTCAGACCCCGGACTCTCTCTCTCTCTCTCTCTCTCTGTCAGACCCCAGACTATCTCTCTCTCTCTCCTCTGTCAGACCCCAGACTCTCTCTCTCTCTCTTCTCTGACAGACCACAGACTCTACCTCTCTCTCTCTCTCTTCTCTGTCAGACCCCAGACTCTCTCTCTCTCTCTCTCTCCTCTGTCAGACCCCAGACTCTCTCTCTCTTTCCTCTGAAAAAAAAATCCAAGTTTATCTAACTCTAAACCTATCTTTTTTAAAGAAAATGCTGAAAAATGCAGGAGCTCATCTGATCATGACCTCTCTCTCTCTCTCTCTCTCTCTCTCTCTCCTCTGTCAGACCCCAGACTCTCTCTCTCTCTCTCTCTCCTCTGTCAGACCCCAGACTCTCTCTCTCTTTCCTCTGTCAGACCCCAGACTCTCTCTCTCTCTCTCTCCTTTGTCAGACCCCAGACTCTCTCTCTCTCTCCTCTGTCAGACCCCAGACTCCCTCTCTCTCTCCTCTGTCAGACCCCAGACTCTCTCTCTCTCTCTCTCTCCTCTGTCAGACCCCAGACTCTCTCTCTCTCTCCTCTGTCAGACCCCAGACTCTCTCTCTCTCTCTTTCCTCTGTCAGACCCCAGACTCTCTCTCTCCTCTGTCAGACCCCAGACTCCCTCTCTCTCTCCTCTGTCAGACCCCAGACTCTCTCTCTCTCTCCTCTGTCAGTCCCCAGACTCTCTCTCTCTCTCCTCTGTCAGACCCCAGATTCTCTCTCCCTCTCATCTGTCAGACCCCAGACTCTCTCTCTCTCTCCTCTGTCAGACCCCAGACTCTCTCTCTCTCTCTCTCTCCTCTGCCAGTCCCCAGACTCTCTCTCTCTCTCCTCTGTCAGACCCCAGACTCTCTCTCTCTCTCTCTCTCCTCTGTCAGACCCCAGACTCTCTCTCTCTTTCCTCTGTCAGACCCCAGACTCTCTCTCTCTCTCTCTCCTCTGTCAGACCCCAGACTCTCTCTCTCTCTCCTCTGTCAGACCACAGACTCTCTCTCTCTCTCCTCTGCCAGACCCCAGACTCTCTCTCTCTCTCTCTCTCCTCTGCCAGACCCCAGACTCTCTCTCTCTCTCTCTCCTCTGTCAGACCCCAGACTCTCTCTCTCTCTCTCTCCTCTGTCAGATCCCAGACTCTCTCTCTCTCTCCTCTGTCAGACCCCAGACTCTCTCTCTCTCTCCTCTGTCAGACCCCAAAATCTCTCTCTCTCTCTTTTCTCTGTCAGACCCCAGACTCTCTCTCTCCTCTGTCTGACCCCAGACTCTCTCTCTCCTCTGTCAGTCCCCAGACTCTCTCTCTCTCTCCTCTGTCAGACCCCAGACTCTCTCTCTCTCCTCTGTCAGACCCCAGACTCTCTCTCTCTCTCTCTCCTCTGTCAGACCCCGGACTCTCTCTCTCTCTCTCTCTTCTCTGTCAGACCCCAGACTATCTCTCTCTCTCTCCTCTGTCAGACCCCAGACTCTCTCTCTCTCTCTTCTCTGACAGACCACAGACTCTACCTCTCTCTCTCTCTCTTCTCTGTCAGACCCCAGACTCTCTCTCTCTCTCTCCTCTGTCAGACCCCGGACTCTCTCTCTCTCTCTCTCTTCTCTGTCAGACCCCAGACTCTCTCTCTCTCTCCTCTGTCAGACCCCAGACTCTCTCTCTCTCTCCTCTGTCAGACCCTGGACTCTCTCTCTCTCTCTCTCTTCTCTGTCAGACCCCAGACTCTCTCTCTCTCTCTCTCTCTTTCCTCTGTCAGACCCCAGACTCTCTCTCTCTCTCCTCTGTCAGACCCCAGACTCTCTCTCTCTCTCCTCTGCCAGACCCCAGACTCTCTCTCTCTCTTTCCTCTGTCAGACCCCAGACTCTCTCTCTCTCTCCTCTGTCAGACCCCAGACTCTCTCTCTCTCTCCTCTGCCAGACCCCAGACTCTCTCTCTCTCTTTCCTCTGTCAGACCCCAGACTCTCTCTCTCTCCTCTGTCAGACCCCAGACTCTCTCTCTCTCTTTCCTGTGTCAGACCCCAGACTCTCTCTCTCTCCTCTGTCAGACCCCAGACTCTCTCTCTCTTTCCTCTGTCAGACCCCAGACTCTCTCTCTCTCCTCTGTCAGACCCCAGACTCTCTCTCTCTTTCCTCTGCCAGACCCCAGACTCTCTCTCTCTCTTTCCTCTGTCAGACCCCAGACTCTCTCTCTCTCTCCTCTGCCAGACCCCAGACTCTCTCTCTCTCTCCTCTGTCAGACCCCAGACTCTCTCTCTCTCTCCTCTGTCTGACCCCAGACTCTCTCTCTCTCTCCTCTGTCAGACCCCAGACTCTCTCTTTCTTTCCTCTGTCAGACCCCAGACTCTCTCTCTCTCTCCTCTGTCAGACCCCAGACTCTCTCTCTCTCTCTCCTCTGCCAGACCCCAGACTCTCTCTCTCTCTCCTCTGTCAGACCCCAGACTCTCTCTCTCTCTCTCTCTCCTCTGTCTGACCCCAGACTCTCTCTCTCTCTCCTCTGTCAGACCCCAGACTCTCTCTCTCTCTCTCTCTCTCTCCTCTGTCAGACCCCAGACTCTCTCTCTCTCTCTCCTCTGCCAGACCCCAGACTCTCTCTCTCTCTCTCTCCTCTGTCAGTCCCCAGACTCTCTCTCTCTCTCCTCTGCCAGACCCCAGACTCTCTCTCTCTCTCCTCTGTCAGACCCCAGACTCTCTCTCTCTCTCTCTCTCCTCTGTCTGACCCCAGACTCTCTCTCTCTCTCCTCTGTCAGACCCCAGACTCTCTCTCTCTCTCTCTCTCTCTCCTCTGTCAGACCCCAGACTCTCTCTCTCTCTCTCCTCTGCCAGACCCCAGACTCTCTCTCTCTCTCTCTCCTCTGTCAGTCCCCAGACTCTCTCTCTCTCTCCTCTGTCAGACCCCAGACTCTCTCTCTCTCTATCCTCTGTCAGACCCCAGACTCTCTCTCTCTCTCCTCTGTCAGACCCCAGACTCTCTCTCTCTCTCCTCCGTCAGACCCCAGACTCTCTCTCTCCTCTGTCAGACCCCAGACTCTCTCTCTCTCTCTCTCTCTCTCTCTCTCCTCTGTCAGACCCCAGACTCTCTCTCTCTCTCTTTCCTCTGTCAGACCCCAGACTCTCTCTCTCTCTTCTCTGTCAGACCCCAGACTCTCTCTCTCTCTCTCTCCTCTGTCAGACCCCAGACTCTCTCTCTCTCTCTTTCCTCTGTCAGACCCCAGACTCTCTCTCTCTCTTCTCTGTCAGACCCCAGACTCTCTCTCTCTCTCTCTCTCTCCTCTGTCAGACTCTCTCTCTCTCTCTCTCTCTCTCTCCTCTGTCAGACCCCAGACTCTCTCTCTCTCTCCTCTGTCAGACCCCAGACTCTCTCTCTCTCTCTCTCCTCTGTCAGACCCCAGACTCTCTCTCTCTCCTCTGTCAGACCCCAGACTCTCTCTCTCTCTCCTCTGTCAGTCCCCAGACTCTCTCTCTCTCTCTCTCCTCTGTCAGACTCTCTCTCTCTCTCTCCTCTGTCAGACCCCAGACTCTCTCTCTCTCTCTCTCCTCTGCCAGACCCCAGACTCTCTCTCTCTCTCTCCTCTGTCAGACCCCAGACTCTCTCTCTCTCTCCTCTGTCAGACCCCAGACTCTCTCTCTCTCTCTCTCCTCTGTCAGACCCCAGACTCTCTCTCTCTCTCTCTCCTCTGCCAGACCCCAGACTCTCTCTCTCTCTCTCCTCTGTCAGACCCCAGACTCTCTCTCTCTCTCCTCTGCCAGACCCCAGACTCTCTCTCTCTCCTCTGTCAGACCCCAGACTCTCTCTCTCTCTCTCTCTCCTCTGCCAGACCCCAGACTCTCTCTCTCTCTCTCTCCTCTGTCAGACCCCAGACTCCCTCTCTCTCTCCTCTGTCAGACCCCAGACTCTCTCTCTCTCTCTCTCCTCTGTCAGACCCCAGACTCTCTCTCTCTCTCCTCTGTCAGACCCCAGACTCTCTCTCTCTCTCTCTCCTCTGTCAGACCCCAGACTCTCTCTCTCTCTCTCTCCTCTGTCAGACCCCAGACCCCAGACTCTCTCTCTCTCTCTCCTCTGTCAGACCCCAGACTCTCTCTCTCTCTCTCTCTCCTCTGTCAGTCCCCAGACTCTCTCTCTCTCTCCTCTGTCAGACCCCAGACTCTCTCTCTCTCTCTCTCTCCTCTGCCAGACCCCATACTCTCTCTCTCTCTCTCTCCTCTGTCAGACCCCAGACTCTCTCTCTCTCTCCTCTGTCAGACCCCAGACTCTCTCTCTTTCCTCTGTCAGACCCCAGACTCCCTCTCTCTCTCCTCTGTCAGACCCCAGACTCTCTCTCTCTCTCTCTCCTCTGTCAGACCCCAGACTCTCTCTCTCTCTCTCTCCTCTGTCAGACCCCAGACTCTCTCTCTCTCTCCTCTGTCAGACCCCAGACTCCCTCTCTCTCTCCTCTGTCAGACCCCAGACTCTCTCTCTCTCTCCTCTGTCAGACCCCAGACTCCCTCTCTCTCTCCTCTGTCAGACCCCAGACTCTCTCTCTCTCTCTCTCCTCTGTCAGACCCCAGACTCTCTCTCTCTCTCCTCTGTCAGACCCCAGACTCTCTCTCTCTCTCTCTCCTCTGTCAGACCCCAGACTCTCTCTCTCTCTCCTCTGTCAGACCCCAGACTCTCTCTCTCTCTCTCTCCTCTGCCAGACCCCAGACTCTCTCTCTCTCTCTCCTCTGTCAGACCCCAGACTCTCTCTCTCTCTCCTCTGCCAGACCCCAGACTCTCTCTCTCTCTCTCCTCTGTCAGACCCCAGACTCTCTCTCTCTCTCCTCTGTCAGACTCCAGACTCTCTCTCTCTCTCTCTCCTCTGTCAGACCCCAGACTCTCTCTCTCTCTCTCTCCTCTGTCAGACCCCAGACTCTCTCTCTCTCCTCTGTCAGACCCCAGACTCTCTCTCTCTCTCTCTCTCCTCTGCCAGACCCCAGACTCTCTCTCTCTCTCTCTCCTCTGTCAGACCCCAGACTCCCTCTCTCTCTCCTCTGTCAGACCCCAGACTCTCTCTCTCTCTCTCTCCTCTGTCAGACCCCAGACTCTCTCTCTCTCTCCTCTGTCAGACCCCAGACTCTCTCTCTCTCTCTCTCTCCTCTGTCAGACCCCAGACTCTCTCTCTCTCTCTCTCTCCTCTGTCAGACCCCAGACTCTCTCTCTCTCTCTCCTCTGTCAGACCCCAGACTCTCTCTCTCTCTCTCTCTCTCTCCTCTGCCAGACCCCAGACTCTCTCTCTCTCTCTCCTCTGTCAGACCCCAGACTCCCTCTCTCTCTCTCCTCTGTCAGACCCCAGACTCTCTCTCTCTCTCCTCTGTCAGACCCCAGACTCCCTCTCTCTCTCCTCTGTCAGACCCCAGACTCTCTCTCTCTCTCTCCTCTGTCAGACCCCAGACTCTCTCTCTCTCTCCTCTGTCAGACCCCAGACTCTCTCTCTCTCTCCTCTGTCAGACCCCAGACTCTCTCTCTCTCTCTCTCTCCTCTGCCAGACCCCAGACTCTCTCTCTCTCTCTCTCCTCTGTCAGACCCCAGACTCTCTCTCTCTTTCCTCTGCCAGACCCCAGACTCTCTCTCTCTCTCTCTCCTCTGTCAGACCCCAGACTCCCTCTCTCTCTCCTCTGTCAGACCCCAGACTCTCTCTCTCTCTCCTCTGTCAGACCCCAGACTCCCTCTCTCTCTCCTCTGTCAGACCCCAGACTCTCTCTCTCTCTCCTCTGTCAGACCCCAGACTCCCTCTCTCTCTCCTCTGTCAGACCCCAGACTCCCTCTCTCTCTCCTCTGTCAGACCCCAGACTCCCTCTCTCTCTCCTCTGTCAGACCCCAGACTCCCTCTCTCTCTCCTCTGTCAGACCCCAGACTCTCTCTCTCTCTCCTCTGTCAGACCCCAGACTCTCTCTCTCTCTCTTTCCTCTGTCAGACCCCAGACTCCCTCTCTCTCTCCTCTGTCAGACCCCAGACTCCCTCTCTCTCTCCTCTGTCAGACCCCAGACTCTCTCTCTCTCTCTCTCCTCTGTCAGACCCCAGACTCCCTCTCTCTCTCCTCTGTCAGACCCCAGACTCTCTCTCTCTCTCCTCTGTCAGACCCCAGACTCCCTCTCTCTCTCCTCTGTCAGACCCCAGACTCTCTCTCTCTCTCTCTCCTCTGTCAGACCCCAGACTCTCTCTCTCTCTCCTCTGTCAGACCCCAGACTCTCTCTCTCTCTCTTTCCTCTGCCAGACCCCAGACTCTCTCTCTCTCCTCTGTCAGACCCCAGACTCTCTCTCTCTCTCTCTCCTCTGTCAGACCCCAGACTCTCTCTCTCTCCTCTGTCAGACCCCAGACTCTCTCTCTCTCTCTCCTCTGTCAGACCCCAGACTCTCTCTCTCTCTCTCTCTCCTCTGTCAGTCCCCAGACTCTCTCTCTCTCTCCTCTGTCAGACCCCAGACTCTCTCTCTCTCTCTCTCTCCTCTGCCAGACCCCATACTCTCTCTCTCTCTCTCTCCTCTGTCAGACCCCAGACTCTCTCTCTCTTTCCTCTGTCAGACCCCAGACTCTCTCTCTTTCCTCTGTCAGACCCCAGACTCCCTCTCTCTCTCCTCTGTCAGACCCCAGACTCTCTCTCTCTCTCTCTCCTCTGTCAGACCCCAGACTCTCTCTCTCTCTCTCTCCTCTGTCAGACCCCAGACTCTCTCTCTCTCTCCTCTGTCAGACCCCAGACTCCCTCTCTCTCTCCTCTGTCAGACCCCAGACTCTCTCTCTCTCTCCTCTGTCAGACCCCAGACTCCCTCTCTCTCTCCTCTGTCAGACCCCAGACTCTCTCTCTCTCTCTCTCCTCTGTCAGACCCCAGACTCTCTCTCTCTCTCCTCTGTCAGACCCCAGACTCTCTCTCTCTCTCTCTCCTCTGTCAGACCCCAGACTCTCTCTCTCTCTCCTCTGTCAGACCCCAGACTCTCTCTCTCTCTCTCTCCTCTGCCAGACCCCAGACTCTCTCTCTCTCTCTCCTCTGTCAGACCCCAGACTCTCTCTCTCTCTCCTCTGCCAGACCCCAGACTCTCTCTCTCTCTCTCCTCTGTCAGACCCCAGACTCTCTCTCTCTCTCCTCTGTCAGACTCCAGACTCTCTCTCTCTCTCTCTCCTCTGTCAGACCCCAGACTCTCTCTCTCTCTCTCTCCTCTGTCAGACCCCAGACTCTCTCTCTCTCCTCTGTCAGACCCCAGACTCTCTCTCTCTCTCTCTCTCCTCTGCCAGACCCCAGACTCTCTCTCTCTCTCTCTCCTCTGTCAGACCCCAGACTCCCTCTCTCTCTCCTCTGTCAGACCCCAGACTCTCTCTCTCTCTCTCTCCTCTGTCAGACCCCAGACTCTCTCTCTCTCTCCTCTGTCAGACCCCAGACTCTCTCTCTCTCTCTCTCTCCTCTGTCAGACCCCAGACTCTCTCTCTCTCTCTCTCTCCTCTGTCAGACCCCAGACTCTCTCTCTCTCTCTCCTCTGTCAGACCCCAGACTCTCTCTCTCTCTCTCTCTCTCTCCTCTGCCAGACCCCAGACTCTCTCTCTCTCTCTCCTCTGTCAGACCCCAGACTCCCTCTCTCTCTCTCCTCTGTCAGACCCCAGACTCTCTCTCTCTCTCCTCTGTCAGACCCCAGACTCCCTCTCTCTCTCCTCTGTCAGACCCCAGACTCTCTCTCTCTCTCTCCTCTGTCAGACCCCAGACTCTCTCTCTCTCTCCTCTGTCAGACCCCAGACTCTCTCTCTCTCTCCTCTGTCAGACCCCAGACTCTCTCTCTCTCTCTCTCTCCTCTGCCAGACCCCAGACTCTCTCTCTCTCTCTCTCCTCTGTCAGACCCCAGACTCTCTCTCTCTTTCCTCTGCCAGACCCCAGACTCTCTCTCTCTCTCTCTCCTCTGTCAGACCCCAGACTCCCTCTCTCTCTCCTCTGTCAGACCCCAGACTCTCTCTCTCTCTCCTCTGTCAGACCCCAGACTCCCTCTCTCTCTCCTCTGTCAGACCCCAGACTCTCTCTCTCTCTCCTCTGTCAGACCCCAGACTCCCTCTCTCTCTCCTCTGTCAGACCCCAGACTCCCTCTCTCTCTCCTCTGTCAGACCCCAGACTCCCTCTCTCTCTCCTCTGTCAGACCCCAGACTCCCTCTCTCTCTCCTCTGTCAGACCCCAGACTCTCTCTCTCTCTCCTCTGTCAGACCCCAGACTCTCTCTCTCTCTCTTTCCTCTGTCAGACCCCAGACTCCCTCTCTCTCTCCTCTGTCAGACCCCAGACTCCCTCTCTCTCTCCTCTGTCAGACCCCAGACTCTCTCTCTCTCTCTCTCCTCTGTCAGACCCCAGACTCCCTCTCTCTCTCCTCTGTCAGACCCCAGACTCTCTCTCTCTCTCCTCTGTCAGACCCCAGACTCCCTCTCTCTCTCCTCTGTCAGACCCCAGACTCTCTCTCTCTCTCTCTCCTCTGTCAGACCCCAGACTCTCTCTCTCTCTCCTCTGTCAGACCCCAGACTCTCTCTCTCTCTCTTTCCTCTGTCAGACCCCAGACTCTCTCTCTCCTCTGTCAGTCCCCAGACTCTCTCTCTCTCTCCTCTGTCAGACCCCAGACTCTCTCTCTCTCTCTCTCCTCTGTCAGACCCTTGACTCTCTCTCTCTCTCTCTCTTCTCTGTCAGACCCCAGACTATCTCTCTCTCTCTCCTCTGTCAGACCCCAGACTCTCTCTCTCTCTCTTCTCTGACAGACCACAGACTCTACCTCTCTCTCTCTCTCTTCTCTGTCAGACCCCAGACTCTCTCTCTCTCTCTCCTCTGTCAGACCCCGGACTCTCTCTCTCTCTTCTCTGTCAGACCCCAGACTCTCTCTCTCTCTCCTCTGTCAGACCCCAGACTCTCTCTCTCTCTCCTCTGTCAGACCCTGGACTCTCTCTCTCTCTCTCTCTTCTCTGTCAGACCCCAGACTCTCTCTCTCTCTCTCTCTCTCTCTCTCTCTCTCTCTCTCATCTGTCCGACCCCAGACTCTCTCTCTCTCTCTTTCCTCTGTCAGACCCCAAACTCCCTCTCTCTCTCCTCTGTCAGACCCCAGACTCCCTCTCTCTCTCCTCTGTCAGACCCCAGACTCTCTCTCTCTCTCTCTCCTCTGTCAGACCCCAGACTCCCTCTCTCTCTCCTCTGTCAGACCCCAGACTCTCTCTCTCTCTCCTCTGTCAGACCCCAGACTCCCTCTCTCTCTCCTCTGTCAGACCCCAGACTCTCTCTCTCTCTCTCTCCTCTGTCAGACCCCAGACTCTCTCTCTCTCTCCTCTGTCAGACCCCAGACTCTCTCTCTCTCTCTTTCCTCTGTCAGACCCCAGACTCTCTCTCTCCTCTGTCAGTCCCCAGACTCTCTCTCTCTCTCCTCTGTCAGACCCCAGACTCTCTCTCTCTCTCTCTCCTCTGTCAGACCCTTGACTCTCTCTCTCTCTCTCTCTTCTCTGTCAGACCCCAGACTATCTCTCTCTCTCTCCTCTGTCAGACCCCAGACTCTCTCTCTCTCTCTTCTCTGACAGACCACAGACTCTACCTCTCTCTCTCTCTCTTCTCTGTCAGACCCCAGACTCTCTCTCTCTCTCTCCTCTGTCAGACCCCGGACTCTCTCTCTCTCTTCTCTGTCAGACCCCAGACTCTCTCTCTCTCTCCTCTGTCAGACCCCAGACTCTCTCTCTCTCTCCTCTGTCAGACCCTGGACTCTCTCTCTCTCTCTCTCTTCTCTGTCAGACCCCAGACTCTCTCTCTCTCTCTCTCTCTCTCTCTCTCTCTCTCTCCCCTCTGTCAGACCCCAGACTCTCTCTCTCTCTTCTCTGACAGACCCCAGACTCTACCTCTCTCTCCTCTGTCAGACCCCAGACAGCCAATTTGATATTGAACGCAGACTTAGCCATTAGCAAGCTGCAGAGGAAAGATTAAAATGACTTAACGGAGGAACTGGAAACACTTAAAACAGTGGAGTTCCAACCAGCCTCACCCGTCAAGTTGTTCTAGTAAAGTATCAGTGTGTGTGTGTGTGTGTGTGTGTGTGTGTGTGTGTGTGTGTGTGTGTGTGTGTGTATGTGTGTGTGTGTGTGTGTGTGTGTGTGTGTGTGTGTGTGTGTGTGTGTGTATGTGTGCATTACTTTGGCTGTGAGTGTGTGTGTGTGTGTGTAAGTGTGTGTGTGTGTGTCTGGTACATTTAATAAGGTTCTTCAGTCTTTAATCGCTCTTTTGACTGACGTGGGAACTTCAGAGACCAGACCCTGCTGCTCTGCCACACACACACACACACACACACACACACACACACACACACACACACACACACACACACACACACACACACACACACACACACACACACACACACACACACACACACACACACACACACACACACACACACACACACACACACACACACACCCTCCCAGTCACTACCTGCAGTTTGACCCTGGCAGGCCCACAGAGAGGCTCGTGCTTCAGACTGCATGTGGTGGAGGCTGGGAGCGAGGGTGGGTGGGTGATCAGGCAGTGCGATCCGGAATAGATCTCCTGAATGTCAAGCAATTACCAGCTTTAGAAGTGGGTCCTAAAGGGTAGCCATTTTGACCTTTCTCTGCCCTAACTGGCTCCCTAACTGGCTCCCTAACTGGCTCCCTGACTGGCTCTCTAACTGGCTCCCTAACTGGCTCCCTAACTGGCTCCCTAACTGGCTCCCTAACTGGCTCCCTATTACAGCCAGGTCACACCAGCAGTATTAGATGCTTGTTAAGGTCCCCAGGATGTGGGAGATGCCTTGTGTATGTAGACAATTACAATACTGTCCACTAGGAGCAATGCAAAGCCCTATTACCGTCTAGTATTACCAGGTAGTATTACCAGGTAGTATTACCATGTAGTATTACCTTCTAGTATTACCGTCTAGTATTACCGTCTAGTATTACCGTCTAGCTTTACCGTCTAGCCTTACCATGTAGTATTACTATGTAGTATTACCATCTAGTATTACCGTCTAGTATTACCGTCTAGTTTTACCGTCTAGTATTACCGTCTATTATTACCATGTAGTATTTCCATCTAGTATTACCAGCTAGTATAACCAGTTTGTATTACCATCTAGTATTACCTTCTAGTATTACCAGGTAGTATTACCACCTAGTATTACCGTCTAGTATTACCGTCTAGTATTACCGTCTAGTATTACCGTCTAGTTTTACCGTCTGGTATTACCATCTAGTATTACAGTCTAGTATTACCGTCTAGTATTACGTCTATTATTACCATGTAGTATTACCATGTAGTATTACCATCTAGTATTACCTTCTAGTATTTTTTTATATATATATTTTTTTTATTTAACCTTTATTTAACCAGGTAGGCAAATTGAGAACACGTTCTCATTTACAATTGCGACCTGGCCAAGATAAAGCAAAGCAGTTCGACACATACAACAACACATAGTTACACATGGAGTAAAACAAACATAGTCAATGATACAGTGAAAAAAAAATAAGTCTATATACAATGTGAGCAAGTGAGGTGAGATAAGGGAGGTGAAGGCAAACAAATATGTATAAATAAATAAAAATATAAAAAGGCCATGGTGGCGAAGTAAATACAACACAGCAAGTAAAATAAAAACTAAAAACACTGGAATGGTTGGTTTGCAGTGGAAGAAAGCGCAAAGTAGAGACAGAAATAATGGGGTGCAAAGGAGCAAAATAAATAAATAAATACAGTAGGTAAAGAGGTAGTTGTTTGGGCTAAATTATAGATGGGCTATGTACAGGTGCAGTAATCTATGAGCTGCTCTGACAGCTGGTGCTTAAAGCTAGTGAGGGAGATAAGTGTTTCCAGTTTCAGAGATTTTTGTAGTTCGTTCCAGTCATTGGCAGCAGAGAACTGGAAGGAGAGGCGGCCAAAGGAAGAATTGGTTTTGGGGGTGACCAGAGAGATAAACCTGCTGGAGCGCGTGCTACAGGTAGGTGTTGCTATGGTGACCAGCGAGCTGAGATAAGGGGGGACTTTACCTAGCAGGGTCTTGTAGATGACCTGGAACCAGTGGGTTTGGCGACGAGTATGAAGCGAGGGCCAGCCAACGAGAGTGTACAGGTCGCAGTGGTGGGTAGTATATGGGGCTTTGGTGACAAAACGGATGGCACTGTGATAGACTGCATCCAATTTATTGAGTAGGGTTTTGGAGGCTATTTTGTAAATGACATCACCGAAGTCGAGGATTGGTAGGATGGTCAGTTTTACAAGGGTATGTTTGGCAGCATGAGTGAAGGATGCTTTGTTGCGGAATAGGAAGCCAATTCTAGATTTAACTTTGGATTGGAGATGTTTGATGTGAGTCTGGAAGGAGAGTTTACAGTCTAACCAGACACCTAGGTATTTGTAGTTGTCCACATATTCTAAGTCAGAGCCGTCCAGAGTAGTGATGTTGGACAGGCGGGCAGGTGCAGGCAGCGATCGGTTGAAGAGCATGCATTTAGTTTTACTTGTATTTAAGAGCAATTGGAGGCCACGGAAGGAGAGTTGTATGGCATTGAAGCTCGCCTGGAGGGTTGTTAACACAGTGTCAAAAGAAGGGCCAGAAGTATACAGAATAGTGTCGTCTGCGTAGAGGTGGATCAGAGAATCACCAGCAGCAAGAGCGACATCATTGATGTATACAGAGAAGAGAGTCGGTCCAAGAATTGAACCCTGTGGCACCCCCATGGAGACTGCCAGAGGCCCGGACAACAGACCCTCCGATTTGACACACTGAACTCGATCAGAGAAGTAGTTGGTGAACCAGGCGAGGCAATCATTAGAGAAACCAAGGCTGTCGAGTCTGCCGATGAGGATGTGGTGATTGACAGAGTCAAAAGCCTTGGCCAGGTCAATGAATACGGCTGCACAGTATTGTTTCCTATCGATGGCGGTTAAGATATCGTTTATGACCTTGAGCGTGGCTGAGGTGCACCCATGACCAGCTCTGAAACCAGATTGCATAGCGGAGAAGGTATGGTGGGATTCGAAATGGTCGGTAATCTGTTTGTTGACTTGGCTTTCGAAGACCTTAGAAAGGCAGGGTAGGATAGATATAGGTCTGTAGCTGTTAGGGTCAAGAGTGTCCCCCCCTTTGAAGAGGGGGATAACCGCAGCTGCTTTCCAATCTTTGGGAATCTCAGACGACACGAAAGAGAGGTTGAAAAGGCTAGTAATAGGGGTGGCAACAATTTCAGCAGATAGTTTTAGAAAGAAAGGGTCCAGATTATCTAGCCCGGCTGATTTGTAAGGGTCCAGATTTTGCAGCTCTTTTAGAACATCAGCTGACTGTATTTGGGAGAAAGAGAAATGGGGATATTACCGTCTAGTATTACCATGTAGTATTACTATGTAGTATTACCGTCTAGTATTACCGTCTAGTATTACCGTCTAGTATTACCGTCTAGTTTTACCGTCTGGTATTACCGTCTAGTTTTACCGTCTAGTTTTACCGTCTAGTATTACCGTCTAGTATTACCGTCTGGTATTACCATCTAGTGTTACCGTCTAGTACTACCTTCTAGTATTACCGTCTAGTATTACCGTCTAGTTTTACTGTCTAGTATTACCGTCTAGTATTACCGTCTAGTATTACCGTCTGGTATTACCATCTAGTATTACCATCTAGTATTGCCGTCTTGTATTACCTTCTAGTATTACCATCTAGTATTACCATCTAGTATTACCATCTAGTATTACCATCTTGTATTACCTTCTAGTATTACCTTCTAGTTTACCTTCTAGTCCATGTAGTATTACCATGTAGTATTACCATCTAGTATTATGTCTATTATTGCCATCTAGTATTACCAGCTAGTATAACCAGTTTGTATTACCATCTTGTATTACCGTCTAGTATAACCATGTAGTATTACCTTCTAGTATTTCCGTCTAGTATTACCGTCTAGTATTACCATCTAGTAGGCTTGCGGCTTGCAAGGGTGTTGTGGATTGGTGTATAGGAAGGCCTTAAACCGTGAACTACGGCTCTGAGGAGTGCAGGTTCAATCCCAGTGCTAGGAAATAGTTTTAATATTTTCTGTTTTAACTTCCTTGGGATAGGGGGCAGCATTGGGAAGTGGATGAAAGCGTGCCCAGAGTATATGGCCTTTTACTCAGGCTAGGATATGCATATAATTGGTATATTTGGATAGAAAACACAATAATGTCTGTGAGTATAACATAACTCATATGGCAGACAAATTAGGTTTTTGGGTTTAAAGATGAACTTATCGAACAAAACACACATTTATTGTCTAACATGGAGTCCTGGGAGTGCCATCCGGTGAAGATCATCAAAGTTTAGGGATTAATTTGAACTCTATTTCCTACTTTTGTGACACCTCTCCTTCTTTGGAAAATGGCTGTATGGTTTACAGTGGCTAGGCGCTGACCTAACATAATCTCATGGTGTGCTTTCGCCGTAAAGCTTTTTTGAAATCGGACACTGTGGCTGGATTAACAAGAAGTTTATCTTTAAAATGGTGTATAATACTTGTATGTTTGAGGAATTTTAATTATGAGATTTCTGTTGTTTGAATTTGGCGCCCTGCAATTTCACTGGCTGTTGGCTAGCGTCCCACAAATCCCAGAGAGGTTAAGGGAACAGGGTACCAATTCAGACACAGCCGCTGTTCAGTAAAAGCTTTTTCTTTTTAATGTTTCTCTGGTTGAGGGCTAGCTACATTTGTTGTCTTTAAATAACCCTTTCGCAATGTATTTTGTCTTTATGTGAAAGTAAGGTGAGCCAAAGGGTTAGTTGAGCCACCTCTAGTTTTTAGGAAACCATACTGTACATATCTGACCAAATACTTTTTAAGAGGTCATCACCATCATCACGGTGGTGGAATTGCTTTACTGCTGCCACCGCCAAAATAACCAGTTCCACCATCTCCAAAATAACCAGTTCCACCATCTCCAAAATAACCAGTTCCACCACCTCCAAAATAACCAGTTCCACCTCCTCCATTATAACCAGTTCCACAAACTCCAAAATAACCAGTTCCACCTCCTCCATAATAACCAGTTCCACCACCTCCAAAATAACCAGTTCCACCTCCTCCATAATAACCAGTTCCACCACCGCCAAAATAACCAGTTCCACCATCTCCAAAATAACCAGTTCCACCACCTCCAAAATAACCAGTTCCACCACCTCCAAAATAACCAGTTCCACCTCCTCCAAAATAACCAGTTCCACCATCTCCAAAATAACCAGTTCCACCACCTCCATAATAACCAGTTCCACCACCTCCATAATAACCAGTTCCACCACCTCCATAATAACCAGTTCCACCACCTCCAAAATAACCAGTTCCACCACCTCCATAATAACCAGTTCCACCACCACCTCCATAATAACCAGTTCCACCACCTCCATAATAACCAGTTCCACCACCACCTCCATAATAACCAGTTCCACCACCTCCAAAATAACCAGTTCCACCACGCCAAAATAACCAGTTCCACCACCTCCATAATAACCAGTTCCACCACCTCCATAATAACCAGTTCCACCACCACCACCATAATAACCAGTTCCACCACCACCACCATAATAACCAGTTCCACCACCACCATCATAATAACCAGTTCCACCACCACCATAGCCATTATCAGTGGTATTCAGACTTTTTCAGCGGGGACCCCCCATTTTTTATTCTGCCAGAATGTGACAATGTATTACCGGGTGCACCCGATGTCACAGGAAGGCCAAAAAGATCATCAAGGACGTCAACCACTCGAGCCACTGCCTGTTCACCCCGCTATCATCCAGAAGGCGAGGTCAGTACAGGTGCATCAAAGCTGGGACCGAGAGACTGAAAAACAGCTTCTGTCTCAAGGCCATCAGACTGTTAAACAGCCATCACTAGCACATTAGAGGCTGCTGTCTATAGGCATAGACTTGAAATCACTGGCCACTTTAAGGAATGGAACACTAGTCACTTTAATAATGTTTACATATCTGGCATTACTCATCTCATGTTGTCACGCCCTGACCATAGAGAGCTTTTTTTCTCTCTGTTGGTTAGGTCGGGGTGTGATTTAGGGTGGGTCATCTGGGTCATATGTCGATGTTGGTCTGTTATGGTTCCCAATCAGAGGCAGCTGTTTATCGTTGTCTCTGATTGGGGATCACATTTAGGCAGCCATTTCCCCTTTGTGCTTTGTGGGATCTTGTGTTTGTGTAGCTGCCTGTGAGTAGCCCAGAACGTCACGTTTCGTTTGTGCTTGGTTGTTTTTTTTTGGTGAGTTTCTATTTATTAAAATATGTGGAACTCTACTGCGCCTTGGTCCGATCCATATGACGAACGGAACACACGTATGTATACTGTATTATATACTATTATACTGTATCTTAGTCCGTTCCGGTCTGACATCGCTCGTCCATATGTATATAGTCTTAATTAATTCCTACTTAGATTTGTGTGTGTTGGGTGTATGTTGTGTAGATTGTTAGATATTACTTGTTAGATATTACTTGTTAGATATTACTTGTTAGATATTACTTGTTAGATATTTATATGAATCTTGTTGTTCTGGAAGCATCTCTGCAGAGTGGTCACTAGCTAGCATAGCCACAAAGTCAACAAATCTGATTTAACCTTAACCAAACTGCTCTCCGTAACATCTCAACCAATAGCATCATTGCATCAATGCTGCTTAATAAAATACTGCAGTTAACCTTTACAGCCCCGGCGTTCCGCTAGCGGAACTCCTCCCACATTCCACTGAAAAGGCAGAGCGCGAAATTCAAAATCTATTTTTTAGAAATGTTTAACTTTCACACATTAACAAGTCCAATACAGCTAATGAAAGATACACATCTTGTGAATCCAGCCAACATGTCAGATTTTTTAAATGTTTTACAGGGAAAACACCACGTATATTTATGTTAGCTCACCTCCAAATAGAAAAAAGCACAGACATTTTTCACAGCACAGGTAGCATGCACAAAACCAACCAAACTAACCTAGAACCAACCAAACTAACCAAGAAACAACTTCATCAGATGACAGTCTTATAACATGTTATTCAATAAATCTATGTTTTGTTCGAAAAATGTGCATATTTGAGGTATAAATCAGTTTTACATTTCAGCTACCATCACAGCTACCGTCAAAAATAGCACTGAAGCAGCCAGAGTAATTATAGAGACCAACGTGAATTACCTAAATACTCATCATAAAACTTTTCTGAAAAATCGATGGTGTACAGCAAATTAAAGACAAACATCTTGTGAATCCAGCCAATATTTCCAATTTTTTAAGTGTTTTACAGCGAAAACACAATATAGCATTATATTAGCTTACTACAATAGCCTACCACACTACCGCATTCATTCATCAAGGCACGTTAGCAATATAGCAATATAGCAATATAGCAATAGCAATAGGCACGTTAGCATTAGCGAATAAACCAGCAAAAGATATTAGATTTCACTAACCTTCATAAACCTTCCTCAGATGACAGTCCTATAACATCAGGTTATACATACACTTATGTTTTGTTCGAAAATGTGCATATTTAGAGCTGAAATACGTGGTTATACAATATGCTAACGTAGCATATTTTTCCCAGAATGTGCGGATATTTCTATTAGACTCTCACCTATTCTGACCAAATAGCTATTCATAAACATTACAAAAAAATACATGTTGTATAGGAAACGATAGATCCATTAGTTCTTAATGCAATCGCAGTGTTAGAATTCTAAAAATATCTTCATTACGACATAAGACTTAGTTATGGTAAGGGAATAACCAAAACCTGAGCGCAAAGCTACTAGTACACAGTTCGACAGATATATGAAATAGCATCACAAAATGGTTCCTACTTTTGGTGAAAAATACATGTTGTATAGGAAATGATAGATACACTAGTTCTTAATGCAATCGCAGTGTTAGAATTCTAAAAATAACTTCATTACGACATAAGGCTTACGTTATGGCGAGATAGTGCCCAAAACCTGGGCGCAAAACTAATAGTACACAGTTCGACAGATATATGAAATAGCATCATAAAATGGGTCCTACTTTTGATGAGCTTCCGTCAGACTGTTGTACAAGGGGTCCTATGTCCAGAACCGTCTTTGTTTGGTATTACAACGTTCTTTTTCCCTCTTGAATTAGCAAGCACACTGGCCAAGTGGTGCTAAGCTCTCCTTCGTGAACAAACGCAAACAACGCAACACGCCTAACGTCCCGAATAAATTTCAATAATCTATTAAAACTATATTGAAAAAACATACTTTACGATGATATTGTGACATGTATCAAATAAAATCAAAGCCGGAGATAGTATTCGCCCATAACGACAGCTTTCCAGTAGGCAATAACAGGTCCCAACACGCGCCTTGCAGAAAACAGAAAATGGAGGACACGTCGTTCCAAGAGGGTTTATTCCACCTCAGACTGAGATAATCAACTCATTTCTTCTCTCACTTCCTCTTGACATCTAGGGGAAGGTGTATGACGTGCACGTATAGTCATACGTATCATGCCCCTTTATAGGCAGGCTCTTGAACACAGCATCGATTTCAGACTTTCCACTTCCTGGTCAGAAAGTGTGCTGCCAAATGAGTTCTGTTTTACCCACAGACAAAATTCAAACGGTTTTAGAAACTAGAGAGTGTTTTCTATCCAATAGTAATAATAATATGCATATTGTACGTATTTGTGTCAAGTTTAAACATACAACTTGATGCATATGTTGGATAGCTGGACCATCTCGTGGAAATCGCTCAGTTCTACTTCAAGGACAAGACTTAGCCCAATAAACTGAAACCGGTTTGAGAGGCATTAGAAGAAAACAAACATTTATATTACCAATTGAACAACAACATGTCTGGGCACAGACATCAATTCAACGTCTTTTCCACGTTGGTTCAACGTGATTTAATTGAAATGACGTGGGGAACAACTTCGATTCAACCAGTGCCCAGTGGGATCAGTTCAACGTCAGAGTTTACATTGCTGGCCATTCATGGATATTGTATTTTAATGAATGGGTTGGTTATGTAGGCTTCTTCTAACCAATCACTTTTTACTATAGATAATAATATGATTAGGCTATATCTTTACATAAAAAAATAAAAGATTTCAAGTTATTTGAACACCCCTTGGTCTTCAAGAATATGACTTAGAAATACTGGAAAAATAGATAAAACCCAAAAATAGATAAAACCCAAAAATAGTATAACCCAAAAACTAAGGAGTAATTAGTCCAAAAAACAAAGGACTAATTAGCCAACTCCGTTGTTTATGATTTTGTTGTCATGGACGACTGATTTGGCTCATTGACTTGAAAAAGAAATGGTGTTCTCGGAATGGTATGCTTTTTGAGCACTACCGAAAAGTGCTATTTGCATGTGAAGAATGTATGCCATATGCTGCATTTGCTATTGATTACGTGTTTTTGTTGGTGACACTTGGATATATCAATAATTTGCAGCTGTTTAATATTACGTGTTCTATTTTAACAAACAAAAAGCAATGGTAAATCTAAGCACAGGCAGTAGGGCTATACTGTAGGGTCATGGGTGTGTTAGAAATATGTTTGCTATTTTCACTATCACAAGTATCGGTGCACTTGCTGTCGTTGGCGCAAAAGGGCCTGGTTTTGATGAATAAACAATTTGTTCGGTGTGTCGAGGCTTGGCCTCTCACAGACAGGCCAATCAGAACACGTTCCATGACCAAAATATGTGGTTACTTCAAGTTGTGTACGGTCTTTTATGTATTGGCTTGGAATCAACTCCAATTCCAATGTTAGTCCGTTATAGTTTATTAAATGGCTGACAGAAACTAAACAATAAAATGTAGATATGAGTATTTCAACAACTCTTGTCTTCTAACTTGTGAGTCAATCACATGTACCTACAGTGGAAGGATGGCCAGCCACACAGGAGGGTGATTTTCACTAAGGAGGAGAAAGAGGTCGTGCTGACAGAGATGCATGCTGGACATTTCGTAGTAAGCACATGATTGACCAAAATCAACCTACGCTTCTTCTGGAGTGGGATTGTTAAGGACGTGGACAGATGGGCAAGTGAAATAACCTTTTGTTTTTCAATCACATTCTATTATATCTGTGGTATCAATTAATGTCATATCAGACAGCACACAATGTTTCAATTATTTGTCACTGTGCGTAAAGGTCAGTACCTGTCTAGCCTGCCAGAAGTTCACCAGAGTTGAATCCCATCAAAGTTATTTCACCATGGAACATGATCGGTAAGTGTCACAATTCAAATTTCGTAAGTTGTTTTGTAATGGTTGCTTTTATTTGACCACAGCAGAGTTCAATATTATAGAGTGTGTGTGTGTGTGTGTGTGTGTGTGTGTGTGTGTGTGTGTGTGTGTGTGTGTGTGTGTGTGTGTGTGTGTGTGTGTGTGTGTGTGTGTGTGTGTGTGTGTGTGTGTGTGTGTGTGTGTGTGTGTGTGTGTGTGTGTGTGTGTGTGTGTGTGTGTGTCAGTAGCCTTAATAATATGAACATCTGTAAACTGTATGACACAGAAATGGATCAGAATAAAGTAATATTCTCTCTAACGCTTTAAATGTGGACCTCACCTGACAACAGCTGATGTCAGATGTCGACCGATTACTTTACCAAGTGGGTGGAGGCAACACCCATTAAAGTCAGAAAAAGAAAGTGCATAACTCAAAAATTATTTTCTATAACCCATTTAAAAGGAAGCTAAAATGATTTTTGTTTTGTGTGATACCCGTCAAGGATAAGACTGGCCAAGCCACCTCCAAGGCGATGATGGACGACTTCAACACCCACTGTTCTCCTGAGTTCATCTTGTGTGACCAACGGTCAAAGGTTGTGAAATCTGGAACAAGGTGTGGATCTTACAATTTTTTGTAGTTTTTCCATGGAACATAATCAGACATATTTCAATATCTTCCATTGTCAATAGATATCCCTTTTCTTTCTTACCCCACTCCTCCAGGTTTGGATGAACGGACCAACCAGACCATCAAGACTGCCATGGGCAAGTCCCTTGACGGGTACCAGGAACGGTGGGAGGCCAACATGAAGGTAGTTCTCTTTTGCACACAACAGCAGTGTGATTGACTTAATGTGTTGTTGTTTGTCTATTGCTATTTTTGTATAACGTACTTTCGAATCACTAAGATCCCACCTGATGTGGTGGAAGTTGTCAAACCAGATCAAAGCGTCTTCGATGACCATGTTCAGGCTCAGGCTCAGGCTCAGGCTTTCTACTGTTCATTTATTTTCTGTCCCTCCAAGAGATATGTAAGATATGTATTTGTAATCATTTGAAGTATAATTGCATTTAATTCTGTTATCAAGGTGAGACTGAACATCAACAAGGCGCAGGAAAAACAGGAGAGCTAACAGAGGAGAATCAAGAAGGGGACCGAGTGCTTCGACATCCGGGTGAAGGACTTGGTTTGGAAGAAGGATGAAAGGAAGGTGAGACCTGGGAAACTTCGCTGCTCTTTCACTCCTAGCTGGGGTCATCATCTGTTAAATTCTTATGGATCAAATTCAGTTAAAGGGATCGATTTGACAACATCCGGTGAAAATGCAGAGCGCGAAATTCAATTTTTTGGGGGGGAAATATTTAACTTTCACAAGTGCAATACACCAAACTTCTTGTTAATCTAGCCATCATGTTAGATTTCAAAAAGGCTTTACGGCGAAAGCAAACCATGCGATTATCTGAGGACAGCACCCCATCAAACAAACACATGACAATCATATTTCAACCCGCCAGGCGCGACACAAAACTCAGAAATAACGATATAATTCATGCCTTACCTTTGAAGAACTTCTTCTGTTGGCACTCCAATATGTCCCATAAAATCAAAAATTGTCCTTTTGTTCGATTAATTCCGTTGTTATATCCCCAGAATGTCCATTTATTTGTCGCGTTCCAACACTACCAAAACACCGGTTCCAACTCGCCCAGCATGACTATAAAATATGTAATAAGTTGCCTGTAAACGCTGTCCAAACATTTCAAACAACTTTCCTACTCCAACTTTAGGTATTTTAAAATGTAAATAATCGATACAATTTAAGACGGGATAAACCGTGTTCGATACCGGATAAAAACGACGTGAAGCGCGTGACCTGGATCAAAACAGTAGAGACTTGGCTGGACCCTCGTTCTGAAAAGCCGTACTTCTTCATTTCTCTAATACACCACAGCCAGTGAGTTTGGATCAGTCTGATTCTCTATGCTCTGAGTCGGAGGGGGACCAGCTAGAGGTAGGCTATACTTTTCAAAAACTGTTGAAAAGTATGTATCTCTCATTTATAACACTGCACTAATCCATCAAATGGTCTCACAAGTGGCTTGTGTCGGACTGGAGGTGGGCGGCATTGCCATGCTGTCAGGAGTACCAACACTGGCCCAGGAGTTTGTCCAGATAGTCTCAAGGCTAACCACTGAGTCACGGTAAGTAACCTTCGCTGCCAGGTAGGTACAGTTAAGGTGTATGACTCCTAGTGGTCATGACACCAGCCCAGAGTTTCTCTCACAACTCACCTCTCTCTTATCTTCTCCAGGGCCATTCCTCTCCTCCCTCATCAACCCCACTGACACAAACAATTACAGTCAGGTATCCTTTCTCTTCTGTCCGCCATTAACATTATTGCATGTCTGATCAAATGTTTAATTTCAATTAAATCAATCAATAACTGTATTTGTATATACCTGATCTACCTGTAACCTGTGTGTTTGCTTGTTTACGTCTCTGTCTCCTACCCTTCTACCCTTTAACTCATGTTCTCCAGGACCTAGGAGGTTCTGCCTAACACCCAGACGTGGATCCACCTGTTGTCCTCTATTACCTGTTCTCCAGGACCTAGGGGGTTCTGCCCAACACCCAGACGTGGATCCACCTGTTGTCCTCTATTACCTGTTCTCCAGGACCTAGGGGGTTCTGCCCAACACCAGACGTGGATCCACCTGTTGTCCTCTATTACCTGTTCTCCAGGACCTAGGGGGTTCTGCCCAACACCAGACGTGGATCCACCTGTTGTCCTCTATTACCTGTTCTCCAGGACCTAGGGGGTTCTGCCTAACACCCAGACGTGGATCCACCTGTTGTCCTCCATTACCAATCGCCCTCCAACTTTTCATTACATCATCTTTAGCTACTGTTATTGTCATGTTGTCATTATCTGTTAAGAAAGTTTTCTTGCTTTATCATACTGGGCACATAATATGTGAGATACACAGATGAACTAAAAACACGAGCACTGCCAACACTCAGAACAAAGAGAGCAGCAGTGTCTGGACTTCGCCGTCTCCCTCTTCGAGTCCCCCTTCCGAGACTAGCTGCCTGTTGAGAACAAGTGACAGGCAGAACCTCCCACCCACACAGCATCCACCTCACCTCTCTATTCCACACACCAGAATGCAGTATTTCAGTCTGATTTCCATGCGAATATACAAAAGAAAATCTGTGAAAATAAGTTAATGAAACACCTGAACCAAAAAATATCAAAGTTTAAATATTTAAATCTTAAATATTGGCAGGTTGGTTTTCACAGCTGTTTCACAAGGGTTCATTGTTGTAAATTGTAACGTAACCTTTGATGATATTTGTTAGTTCAACATTGTTCATTATTGTATCCCAGGACCTACAATAGGTACATATATATTCAACCACAAGGGGGTGCTAATGAGCTTTGGGAGATAGAACAAACATGAATCATAATAGACGACTTAAATTATATTATTTCACTGTGGATCAGGGAAGGTTCAAATGATAACATGACAGCCAGACAAACCAGTATGAATCAAACTGATTTTTCAGATGATTGGAGTGGAAATTAGCTGACTTTCTGATCTCTATGGTAAGTAACTTTAACGTGTCAAGCAGTTTTTCTTTGCTATTTCCGAAATGTAGCAACATTTTAAGATGTATATTTAATTTTATTGAAATGTTAACGTCTCCAAAAGTAGTTTGAAGTAATGTTTTCATCTTATTAGCTAAACAAAACTTGTTTAAACCCGAAATTGTTGCGGAAATCAGCTTTATTTTCATAGCGGGGATGAAACGAACGTAATTAAGGCTGTAATGAGCTCCAAATTTAGACGCAGAAGGTCATCACACCGTTGATATGGACTTTTTGGCATAGGGACACTATTTGGCATGACAGGCACTATTCCTCATCAAAGAAAATCATCCAGAGAGAAGTTCAGATTAACAGGGTAAAGAACCTCGAGGGAAATCTTTTTAATATTCTCAACTTTTATTTGATATTAAACTCTGTGATAATCGGTCTTCAGTCAATTTAAATCAACCAACAGCAGCCAACTATTACATTTTTCAGGAGCAAATTTCTTCAGATTTTTCCATTCTGATGTTAAACTCTGTGATAATTGTTCCTCCTCAGTCAAGCGGTGAATTTAAATAAACCAACAGCCGCCAACTGTTCTTCAGGAGCTATGGTGCTGCAATCTACTGCAGAGATAGCCTGCAGAGTTCTGTCCTACTATCCAGGTCTGTACCCAAACAATTTGAACTTCTACTTAAAAAAATTCACCTCTCTAAAAACAAGTCTCTCACCATTGCCGCCTGCTATAGACCACCCTCTGCCCCCAGCTGTGCTCTGGACACAATATGTGAACTGATTGCCCCCCATCTATCTTCAGAGCTCGGGCTGCTAGGCGACCTAAACTGGAACATGCTTAACACCCCAGCCATCCTACAATCTAAGCTTGATGCCCTCAATCTCACACAAATTATCAATGAACCTACCAGGTACCACCCCAAAGCCGTAATCACGGGCACCCTCATAGATATCATCCTAACCAACTTGCCCTCTAAATACACCTCTGCTGTTTTCAACCAAGATCTCAGCGATCACTCAAGAAATTTAGAACCAGGAACAGATATAGCCCTTGGTTCTCTCCAGAACTGACTGCCCTTAACCAACGCAAAAACATCCTATGGTGTTCTGCATTAGCATCGAACAGCCCCCGTGATATGCAACTTTTCAGGGAAGCTAGAAACCAATATACACAGGCAGTTAGAAAAGCCAAGGCTAGCTTTTTCAAGCAGAAATTTGCTTCCTGCAACACAAACTCAAAAAAGTTCTGGGACACTGTAAAGTCCACCTCCTCCCAGCTGCCCACTGCACTGAGGATAGGAAACACTGTCACCACCGATAAATCCACTATAATTGAGATTTTCAATAAGCATTTCTCTACGGCTGGCCATGAATTCCACCTGGCTACCCCTACCCCGGTCAACAGCACTGCACCCCCCACAGCAACTCACCCAAGCCTTCCACATTTCTCCTTCTCCCAAATCCAGTCAGCTGATGTTCTGAAAGAGCTGCAAAATCTGGACCCCTACAAATCAGCCGGGCTAGACAATCTGGACCCTTTCTTTCTAAAATTATCTGCCGAAATTGTTGCAAACCCTATTACTAGCCTGTTCAAACTCTCTTTTGTGTCGTCTGAGATTCCAAAAGTTTGGAAAGCAGCTGCGGTCATCCCTCTCTTCAAATGGGGGGACACTCTTGACCCAAACTGCTACAGACCTATATCTATCCTACCCTGCCTTTCTAAGGTCTTCGAAAGCCAAGTCAACAAACAGATTACCGACCATTTTGAATCCCACCATACCTTCTCCGCTATGCAATCTGGTTTCAGAGCTGGTCATGGAGGCACCTCAGCCACGCTCAAGGTCCTAAACGATATCTTAACCGCCATCGCTAAGAAACAATACTGTGGAGCCGCATTCATTGACATGGCCAAGGCTTTCGACTCTGTCAATCACCACATCCTCATCGGCAGACTTGATAGCCTTGGTTTCTCAAATGATTGCCTCGCCTGGTTCACCAACTACTTCTCTGATAGAGTTCAGTGTGTCAAATCGGAGGGCCTGTTGTCCGGGTGCCACAGGGTTCAATTCTTGGACCGACTCTCTTCTCTGTATACATCAATGATGTCGCTCTTGCTGCTGGTGAGTCTCTGATCCACCTCTACGCAGACGACACCATTCTGTATACTTCTGGCCCTTCTTTGGACACTGTGTTAACAACCCTCCAGATGAGCTTCAATACCAAGTAAAACTAAATGCATGCTTTTCAACCGATCGCTGCCTGCACCTGCCCGCCCGTCCAACATCACAACACTACTCGACCGATGTTTGTGATTCTTTTTTTAAATGGAATGAAAGCTTCTAAATTACTTTCAACACCTGATGCTCATTCACATTTCATAGCAGTGGCCGCAGCCTATTAGATGAGCTGGATGTGTGGCCGCAGCCTATTAGATGAGCTGGAGGTGTGGCTGCAGCCTATTAGATGAGCTGGAGGTGTGGCCGCAGCCTATTAGATGAGCTGGAGGTGTGGCCGCAGCCTATTAGATGAGCTGGAGGTGTGGCCGCAGCCTATTAGATGAGCTGGAGGTGTGGCTGCAGCCTATTAGATGAGCTGGAGGTGTGGCTGCAGCCTATTAGATGAGCTGGAGGTGTGGCTGCAGCCTATTAGATGAGCTGGAGGTATGGATGGAGGTGTGGCTGCAGCCTATTAGATGAGCTGGAGGTGTGGCTGGAGGTGTGGCTGCAGCCTATTAGATGAGCTGGAGGTGTGGCTGCAGCCTATTAGATGAGCTGGAGGTGTGGCTGCAGCCTATTAGATGAGCTGGAGGTGTGGCTGGAGGTGTGGCTGCAGCCTATTAGATGAGCTGGAGGTGTGGCTGCAGCCTATTAGATGAGCTGGAGGTGTGGCTGGAGGTGTGGCTGTAAAAGAGGCCGTCCTACTCCTCTCCTCTCTACCTAACTTCCCATCACAGTCCCTTCAGTTACCCTTAAATCTCGTTAGTTTGGCTGCTCAGTCTAACATAGTTGTCTCTCACCAATCATAGCCCTGCCATTCCCAGCCAATCAGAGCTCTTGGAAATGTGCATCTGGACACTGCACCCCCCCGCTCGGGTCAGAGTGCTATCATCGTCTGAAGAGGGAAGACACACGGTTTCTGAGTTATTTTTATTGTGGACATTAACATGAATACCTGAATGTTGTGCATGAATCAAAATAACCACAAGTAAGATTCCAAGTTATTAAAAGATCCATTGTAAATACCCGAAGTGTATGTGTGCCTAACTTGAGGTGTTGACTAAGAAAGGAATATAAACCCTGACAGGAGATGCATCCGCCTTGTTCTTATCGGACGTCCTGCCAAGGGTCAGAACTCGAGTACAGTCAGCATTAAGCAGGGGAGAGCCGGGAGTGTGTTTTGTTTGTAGAATTTGGTTCCAAACATCATGTTCTTAACCCATCTAGTGACCTAATGACAGGTTTCAAACATCATGCTAGCTAGTCTAGTATCATGCTAGCTGGTCTAGTATCATGCTAGCTTGTCCAGTATCATGGTAGCTGGTCCAGTACCATGCTAGCTGGTCTAGTATCATGCTAGCTGGTCTGGTATCATGCTAGCTGGTCTAGTATCATGCTAGCTAGTCCAGTATCATGCTAGCTGGTCCAGTACCATGCTAGCTGGTCTAGTATCATGCTAGCTAGTCTAGTACAATGCTAGCTAGTCTAGTATCATGCTAGCTGGTCTAGCTAGTCTAGTATCATGTTAGTTAGTCTAGTATCATGCTAGCTGGTCTAGTATCTTGCTAGCTAGTCAAGTATCGTGCTAGCTTGTCTTGGGTGTTAGACTGGGAGAAGTTACAGGAGAGACAGGTGGGACGAAAGTAACACAATGTTAACTGATGACCTGGAATAAAATAAATGTTTAAGCACAGGCCATTGTCTCCTCTAGTTCATACTGCTTTTATAATGTTAGCAAAATATCAACAAGTGACTGAATGTCTTAAAGTGATATATGATATCATTAGAATTATGCCAAAATCAATTGACTTGATCGATCAGCTTCTCACAAAAGCTTTTATCGAAAGGTTAGTAGTTAAAATATATCTTTATTATTCTGGGGGTCAATAGAGAAGCATGATGAGATGTCTTTTTGTGAAGAGAATAAAGATGACAAGGACAGCTGGAGCACCTGATTGGTAGGGCTAAGCATGAATATTCATAAAAAATGTTGAACAACATCTCCTACTGCGTTACCATTAAAAGTGTGATGAGAAAAAGATGGTTAATGTATCTATTGTGTCATCCCATTTTAGACAGATTAATAGGATTAAAGGCAAAATATTGTGGTTTTGTGTAACGTCTTGACCAGAGTTCTTATGTGTTTTGCTTGTTTAGTGTTGGTCAGGACGTGAGCTGGGTGGGAATTCTATGTTGTGTGTCTAGTTTGTCTGTTTCTGTGTCCAGCCTAATATGGTTCTCAATCAGAGGCAGCTGTCAATCGTTGTCCCTGATTGAGAATCAGATATAGGAGGCTTGTTTTGTGTTGGGATTTTGTGGGTGATTGTTTCCTGTCTTCTGTCTTTGTGTTCTGCACCAGATAAGGACTGTTGTCGGTTTTCACATTTATTGTTTTGTTGTTTGTAGTGTTCACATATTCTTTATTAAATTATGTTGAACACTAGCCGCGCTGCGTTTTGGTCCTCTCCTTCATCCCAGGAAGAAAACCGTGACATTTTGCAACATTGCGATGTTGACACATGGTTCATTTTAATAAATGATGAACCTCTAGCATTCATTATTAAAATCGACACTAACATGAAATGATGGCCGAAAGTACATTTGTTGAAAATAAAGGGCATTACAAACCAGAAACATGGCGATAAGACAGATATTGTGCACTTCTCGACAGCATTTATTTCATTTTCAAAGCTGTGTAACTCCCGCTCCACATTTTCTTTAGAAATTAAATTCCAGTTACTAATGGCAGAGGATATATACAGTACCAGTCAAAAGTTTGGACACACCTACTCATTCAAGGATTTTCTTTATTGTTTTACTATTTTCTACATTGTAGAAAAATAGTGAAGACATCAAAACTATGAAATAACACATATGGAATCATGTAGTATCCAAAAAGTGTACTGTCCAAAAATATTTCATATTTTGTATTCTTCATAGTAGCCACCCTTTGCTTGATAACAGCTTTGCACACTCTTGGTGTGACCCTGGACAACTCACTGATGGCTGGGCTCCCTGCTTGTGCCATCAAACCACTGCAACTTATCCAGAATGCTGCAGGCCGCTCGTTTTCAACCTTCCCAAGTTCTCCCATGTCACCCCGCTCCTCCGCACACTCCACTGGCTTCCAGTCGAAGCTCACATCCACTACAAGAACATGGCACCTACCTACGGAGTAGCAAGAGGAACTGCCCCTCCCTACCTTCAGGCTATGCTAAACCGTACACCCAACTCAAGCACTCCTTTGGTCAAGCACTGCACACCTCTGGTCTCCTGGTCCCCAATGGTAAAACCAGCTTCCCCCTGAAGCTAGGACAGCAGAGTCCCTGCCCATCTTCCCCCTTAAGCTAGGACAGCAGAGTCCCTGTCCATCTTCCCCATGACGTTAGGACAGCAGAGTCCCTGTCCATCTTCCCCCTGAAGCTAGGACAGCAGAGTCCCTGTCCATCTTCCCCATGACGCTAGGACAGCAGAGTCCCTGTCCATCTTCCCCCTGAAGCTAGGACAGCAGAGTCCCTGTCCATCTTCCCCATGACGCTAGGACAGCAGAGTCCCTGTCCATCTTCCCCCTGAAGCTAGGACAGCAGAGTCCCTGTCCATCTTCCCCCTGAAGCTAGGACAGCAGAGTCCCTGTCCATCTTCCCCATGACGCTAGGACAGCAGAGTCCCTGCCCATCTTCCCCCTGAAGCTAGGACAGCAGAGTCCCTGTCCATCTTCCCCCTGACGCTAGGACAGCAGAGTCCCTGTCCATCTTCCCCCTGAAGCTAGGACAGCAGAGTCCCTGTCTATCTTCCCCCTGACGCTAGGACAGCAGAGTCCCTGTCCATCTTCCCCCTGAAGCTAGGACAGCAGAGTCCCTGTCCATCTTCCCCCTGAAGCTAGGACAGCAGAGGCCCTGCCCATCTTCCCCCTTAAGCTAGGACAGCAGAGTCCCTGCCCATCTTCCCCCTTAAGCTAGGACAGCAGAGTCCCTGCCCATCTTCCCCCTGAAGCTAGGACAGCAGAGTCCCTGCCCATCTTCCCCCTGAAGCTAGGACAGCAGAGTCCCTGCCCATCTTCCCCCTGAAGCTAGGACAGCAGAGTCCCTGCCCATCTTCCCCCTTAAGCTAGGACAGCAGAGTCCCTGCCCATCTTCCCCCTTAAGCTAGGACAGCAGAGTCCCTGCCCATCTTCCCCCTTAAGCTAGGACAGCAGAGTCCCTGCCCATCTTCCCCCTGAAGCTAGGACAGCAGAGTCCCTGCCCATCTTCCCCCTGAAGCTAGGACAGCAGAGTCCCTGCCCATCTTCCCCCTGAAGCTAGGACAGCAGAGTCCCTGCCCATCTTCCCCCTTAAGCTAGGACAGCAGAGTCCCTGCCCATCTTCCCCCTTAAGCTAGGACAGCAGAGTCCCTGCCCATCTTCCCCCTTAAGCTAGGACAGCAGAGTCCCTG
This sequence comes from Salvelinus alpinus, assembly GCF_045679555.1. Classification (NCBI taxonomy): domain Eukaryota; kingdom Metazoa; phylum Chordata; class Actinopteri; order Salmoniformes; family Salmonidae; genus Salvelinus; species Salvelinus alpinus. The sequence continues at coordinate 50,905,110 of NC_092102.1, read as the reverse complement.
CCCATCTTCCCGAAAGAAACTGAAACCCTAGTATCTTAAGAATCCCCCTCGTTTACCACTTGCACTTCACCCCCCCCTCCCCCCCCCTCTTTTGCTGGTAGCTGCTTTGAGGACTGAGATTCAGTATGTCGTTGCCCCACCTCACTAACTGCAAGTTAAATGACAACATTTTTATTGATTGTAACACAACTGAAGACATTTGGATAGGTAATTCCAGAGGGAAAAATGGGTTGTGTGTGTGTTGTGTGTACAGTGGCTTGCGAAAGTTTTCACCCCCCTTGGCATTCTTCCTATTTTGTTGCCTTACAACATAGAATTAAAATTGAATTTTTGGTGGTTTGTATAATTTGATTGACACAACATGCCTACCACTTTGAAGATTAAAAATATTTTTTCTTGTGAAACAAACCAGAAATAAGACAAAAAAACGGAAAACTTGAGCGTGCATATCTATTCACCCCCCCAAAGTCAATACTTTGTAGAGACAACTTTTGCAGCAATTACAGCTGCAAGTCTCTTGGGGTATGTCTCTATAAGCTTGGCACATCTAGCCACTGGGATGTTTGCCCATTCTTCAAGGCAAAACTGCTCCAGCTCCTTCAGGTTGGATCGGTTCCACTGGTGTACAGCAATCTTTAAGTCATATAAGTCATACCACAGATTCTCAATTGGATTGAGGTCTGGGCTTTTACTAGGCCATTCCAAGACATTTAAATGTTTCCTCTTAAACCACTGGAGTATTGCTTTAGCAGTATGCTTAGAGTCATTGTCCTGCTGGAAGGTGAACCTCCGTCCCAGTCTCAAATCTCTGGAAGACTGGAACAGATTTCCCTCAAGAATTTCCCTGTATTTAGCGCCATCCATCATTCCTTCAATTCTGACCAGTTTCCCAGTACCTGTCAATGAAAAAACATTCCCACGGCATGATGCTGCCACCCCCATGCTTCACTGTGGTGATGGGGTTCTTGGGGTGATGGGAGGTGTTGGGTTTTGCACCAGACATAGCAATTTCTTTGATGACCAAAAAGCTAAATTTTAGTCTCATCTAACCAGAGTACCTTCTTCCATATGTTTGGGGAGTCTCCCACATTACTTTATGACGAACACCAAACGTGTTTGCTTATGTTTTTCTTTAATTAAGCAATGGCTTTTTTTTCTGGCCACTCTTCCATAAATCCCAGCTCTGTGGAGTGTACGGCTTAAAGTGGTCCTATGGACAGATACTCCAATCTCCGCTGTGGAGCTTAGCAGCTCCTTCAGGGTTATCTTTGGTCTCTTCGTTGCCTCTGATTAATGCCATCCTTGCCTGGTCCATGGGTTTTGGTGGGTGGCCCTCTCTTTGCAGGTTTGTTGTGGTGCCATATTCTTTCCATTTTTTAATAATGGATTTAATGGTGCTCCAAGGGATGTTCAAAGTTTTGGATATTTTTTTATAACCCAACCCTGATCTGTACTTCTCCACAACTTTGTCCCTGACCTGTTTGGAGAGCTCCTTGGTCTTCATGGTTGCCACTTGCTTGGTGGTGCCCCTTGCTTAGTGGTGTTGCAGACTCTGGGGCCTTTCAGAACAGGTGTATATATACTGAGATCATGTGACAGATCATGTGACACTTAGATTGCACACAGGTGGACATTATTTAACTAATTATGTGACCAGATCTTATTTACTATTGCACGCACCACTTTTCCGTTTTTCTTTTTTTTAAACAAGTACTTTTTTTCATTTCACTTCACCAATTTGTAATATTTTGTGGATGTCCATTACATGAAATAAAAATAAAAATCCATTTAAATTACAGGTTGTAATGCAACAAAATAGAAAAAATGCCAAGGGGTTGAATACTTTTGCAAGGCACTGTATATATACACTACCATTCAAAAGTTTGTGGTCACTTCGATAAATAGTACCCACAAAACACCAGTCTCAACGTCAACAGTGAAGAGGCGACTCTGGGATGCTGGCCTTCTAGGCAGAGTTTCTCTGTCCAGTGTCTGTGTTATTTTGCCCACCTTAATGTTTTCTTTTTATTGGCCAGTCTGAGATATGGCTTATTCTTTGCCACTCTGCCAACAAGGCCAGCATCCCTGAGTCGCCTCTTCACTTTTGACGTTGAGACTGGTGTTTTGTGGGTACTATTTAATGAAGCTGCCAGTTGAGGACTTGTGAGGCGCCTGTTTCTCAAACTAGACACTCTAATGTACTTGTCCTCTTGCTCAGTTGTGCACCGGGGCCTCCCACTCCTCTTTCTATTCTGGTTAGAGCCAGTTTCCACTGTTCTGTGAAGGGAGTAGTACACCACGTTGTATGAGATCTTCAGTTTCTTGGCAATTTCTCACATGGAATAGCCTTAATTTCTCAGAACAAGAACAGACTGATGAGTTTCAGAAGGAAGGTCTTTGTTTCTGGCCATTTTGAGCCTGTAATCGAACCCGAAAATGCTGATGCTCCAGATACTCAACTATTCTAAATAAGGCCAGTTTTCAGCTGTGCTAACACATTTGCAAACGGGTTTTCTAATGATCAATTAGCCTTTTAAAATGATAAACATGGATTAGCTAACACAACTTGCCATTGGAACACAGGAGTGATGGTTGTTGATAATGGGCCTCTGTACGCCTATGTAGATATTCCATAAACAATCTGCCGTTTCCAGCTACAATAGTCATTTACAACAATAACAATGTCTATACTGTATTTCTGATAAATGTTATGTTATTTTAATGGACCAAAAAATTGCTTTTCTTTCAAAAACAAGGACATTTCTATTTGACCCCAAACTTTTCAACGGTAGTGTACGTATTTATGTTATTTCTTTACCAAAGGGGAAAGAATGTTGAAAGAAATTGGTTGCAACTTGAAATATAGATTTTTTTTAACAATCAAATATAACGTTCGGCCTTATATATTTGGTGTCAACAAATGTCCATTTTGGGGGAGTTGATCCGAAGTCCTTTTTTACAGTGCATGCACGGATGCACACACGAACACTTTTGTTTTACTGTCCTTGTGGGGACCAAACAATGGATTCCCTTTCAAAATCCTATTTTCCCTAACCCAAATCAAACATTGCTCAAGTGCAAATATTTTGCAAATGTTATCGCAGCGAAATACTTATGTTTCTAGCTCCAACAGCGTAGTAATGTGTAACAATACACACAATTACTAAAAATAAAGTAATTAAGAAATATCAAAAAGAGCAATGTCAGAGTCCAGAATATAAGGTTCAGGGCAAGCTACTGGTCGGAGGGGAGGGTGCTGGGAGGAGGGCAAGGCCGGCTAGTGATGACTATTTAACAGTCTGATGGTCTGGAGATAGAAGCTGTTTATCAGTCTCTCAGTCCGAGTTTTGATGCACCTGTTCTGTCTCCTCCTTCTGGATGATAGCAAGGTGAACGGGCCGTGGCTCGGATGGCTAAGGTCCTTGATGATCTTCTTGGCCTTCCTGTGAGACCTGGTGCTGTAGATGTCCTGGAAGGAAAACAATGTGCCCCCTTTGATGCGTTGGGCTGTAGAGCCCCTTGCGGATGATGCAATTGTCATACCAGGCGGTGATACAGCCCGACAGGATGCTCTCAATGGTGCATCTTTAGAAATTTGTGAGGGTCTAAGGGGTCAAGCTGAATTTCCTCAGCCTTCTTCACCACAATGTCTGTGTGAATGGACCATTTCAATGTGGTTGGGGGCGTACGTTCTCTGCTGTCTCCTGAAGTCCACGATCAGCTCCTTGGTGAACAATGGTGGATAAACAATGGAGTGGACGCATACAATTATATTAAAAACCTTGAACATGTTCTTTACTGCTTTCCTTTTCTATTTGTCCTGCTTCCCTGATGGATGAAATTGCCTTTATCGTAAAGTACTTTAGTGCAATCAACTGTACCAATGGTTTTTCTATGGGATTATCCGTCCCTGCTTCATTGTCTCTCGCTGTCTCTCTCTCTCGCACTCGCTCTTGCGCTCCTGTATTTTACATAATGAGTAAGAGCACTGTTTTATGGAGATAGAGAGAGAGGAACCTACTTCTTATTGGACCTCTTAGGCAGTCATCTTGGATAGGAAGAGAAGAGAAAGTCATTAAAAATAAAAGTTAATGTTCTCTGTGAATTCAGTCAAGAGGTTATACGTTTCAGCAGCATCCCAAATGGTACCCTGTTTCCCATTATAGTGCACCTATAGTGTCTCTGGTCTAAAGTACTGCACTATCGATTAGGGTACCATTTGGAACAGAACCCTTGATCGGTGATAGAGGAGGGTTTGGGGATGCAGATGAAGAAACTCCACCCCCCATGGAAACTAGCTTGGCTGTCAGAGCTTATCATTGGCACTAATACCCTTTTCAAATGGTCCTGCTGTTGTCTTTTCACATGTTCGTGCTGTTGACTTTTCACATGGTCGTGCTGTTGTCCTGCTGACTCAAACCATACTCTGCTCAGACCTTTTCTCGTCCTTTCCAGCACTGTTCAAGAAACTATGATATATGAGTGAAGAAACCACTTGACTATCAGAGCTTGGTTATCAGAGCTTAGTTATCAGAGCTTGGTTATCAGACCTTGACTATCAGAGCTTGGTTATCAGAGCTTGGTTATCAGAGCTTGGTTATCAGAGCTTGGTTATCAGAGCTTGGTTATCAGAGCTTGGTTATCAGAGCTTGGTTATCAGAGCTTGGTTATCAGACCTTGGCTATCAGAGCTTGACTATCAGTAATAAGCAGAGTGGTTGTGGCTAATGTTTATGTCTCATCCGGCTGGCTAAGACAGCAAAGTGAATGGGCTGAAGGGGCTGTAGAACGAGGGCAGTCCTTACACAGTATGCTTTGTTGTGCATGTGAGATTGAGGAGAAATGGCACCTTTCAAACGTTCTCATACACAACAATACATTTACTATTTTCAAAACACAACCAAAATCCCCTTCCTCCTCTCAAAGATCTACAGTATATGTAAACCTCTCACATTGATTTTGACGGATCAATCTTGTCAGTAGTAGCAGGACATTTTTTTGTAGACGTGTCTTTGTATCGTGTTTTGAGAATCTGCAGAGAGAGCAATGAGGTGGTTTTGTCATTACTGTTTTCAGACCTTTTCAGTGTACCTTGCTCGTTTTTTTGTGTCGGTAAAAAACGAAACGGTAAAAAGAGAAGGGGGGTAGACTAAATTGAAGACGTGATCTGGAAGATACTCTGTGGTCCTCAGGCTTCCTCTATCCACCTGTAACCCAATAACACAAACCCTACAAGCACTACCCAATTCGTGTTTATACCATGCTTACTGTAAATTGAGCTATCTTAGCCATCAGCTTGTAGATCTGTGCAGAGGTTGGGGTTGGAAACACATGGTGAAATTAGATTCTGTGACTCGTTTCAGGAAACTAGTCGTGTGTCGCGCGTCACTACTTCACAGGAGAGACATTTGAAAGTAAACAAATTTTTTAAATCAAAATGTGTTTTTCACAACTTTCATATGCCTTAATAACAAAATTGTATGACATCTGTTAAAAAAAAAAAAAAGAAGTATAAACACAAACTCACATACTTGACAACTTCCTTCACAATATCTCTGTTCTGTGAAGTGTAAGAAATGTGAATGCCTCGATATCTGCGGAGGCGTCGCTGTAAACGCTGCAGATGTCAGATTGACGGTACAGAGGCTTAAGGATTCCCTGTTCAGTCTGAAAACCCCTCTGTGTAACGATCGTCCTGGGAAGAAGGTGACCAAAACGCAGCGTGGTAAGTGTCCATGTTAAAATGTAATTAACTCAGAATACTAAGACAAAATAACAAAATTAAGACCGACACGAAACAGTCCTGTGTGGTGCAGACACAAAGACAGAAAACAACTACCCACAAACACAGGTGGGAAAAGGCTACCTAAGTATGATTCTCAATCAGAGACAACGATTGACAGCTGCCTCTGATTGAGAACCACACCCGGCCAAACACATAGAACTAGACAACATAGAACACAACATAGAATGCCCACCCCAACTCACACCCTGACCAAACCAAAATAGAGACATAAAAAGGATCTCTAAGGTCAGGGCGTGACACTCTGATAACCTTTGGTCACATTAAGCATAATTCTTGATAGCCGCAAACCACTGGCAACATCTGGGTAAATCTCTGGTAGGTAGAACTAATTTTCACGCTTGTTTGTAATTAGCACAGCCAGACGAAACATCACATAGACAAACGTTAGTGAAAAACAAGCAATTTTCACACACAAAAAAAAGAAATTCTTCGAGAAGTTCTGACATTACTGTGTGTTGGTCGTTCTAAGTAAACAATACCATAGATTAAGTTTGTGGATATGCCCCATCTACCTAGCGGTGTGGGAATCTGCATTCGTTATGAATGCTGGACATTGAGCAGACGAATACAGAGGAAGTCGAAACTTCCCGATTCTACCAGTGAAATGAAAATGCGCACGTTCCAACTTGTGGTTTGAATAATGTTGATGTTCATGATAAAATATAGTAATGACTATATGCCGTGGCAGAGCCAGGGTGAAATAACTCCTTTAAGCGTACGTCTCTGCCTCTCGGGCCTTCATCAGAGCTTCTTTTTGTTGCCTTTGTTAACACTGGCTTTCATATAATAATGTACCATTTACCAGATGCTTTTATCCGAGCGTTTATTGTCATGCGAGTATATATTGTTTTACATTTGGGTGGTCCCGGGATTCAAACCAACACTCCTGACTTTGCAAGATTCATGCTTTACCAACTGCGCTACAGAGGACTAAGTAAAGGAATGACTAATGTGTTTTCATTAAGCTAGCATCCTGACTAAGAAACGTTATTGCTTTTAGAGGCTGTTTGGTTGCATCAGTTAGTCCTACTACTACACTTATCATACCGGCCGGCCCTCCGTACACCGCCATTAGCATCACATTGACAATACCGGCCCTCTGTACACCGCCATTAGCATCACACTGACAAAGCACTGTCATCGACACACACACACACACGCTCACACTCACAAACACTCATGCACAGTAGTAATCTTAGTATCAGTATCTTGTGGTTGCCATGGCACCTTCTTCTTCCAAAAAAAATAACTATAATTCATTCCCCGTTGGTTTCTCTGTAATGTCCAGATCAGATGAAATCGAATCAACATCCTTAATAATTTGGCACAATGTCGGATCAGGGTGTAAAATCAGGGAGAATAACATCTAATTGGAGTTTTGAACAAAATTGGACATGAAAATCTGATGGTGGAAAGCCGGTGTTTTGAGATTGCGGTGGCAGAGAGCATGTGTTCTCAGTGTTATTACATTATCTTAAATTAAAGGTTGGGCCGCTCATTTCAATTTCCTGTCTCTTTTGGTTCGCCAACTCTAAATATTTCCATTAAAACCAGTTATTTTTTTGGTGTGTATTTAAAGGTCCAACGCAGCTGTTTTTTTTTATCTCAATATCAAATCATTTCTGGTAAGTACCTTACTTTGATTGTTTTCAAACAAAATGGTCAAAACGAAGAAAAAAATTGCTTCTTAGATAAATGCAATTTCTCAAGTATGAATTGTGTTAGTACTGTCTGAGAGAGGGGTCTAATGGGAGGAGCCTAATTGGAGGGATGTGTAACCTGAAAACGAACTGTTGTTGGCAGAGAGGAGGGCAAACTCTCTTTGTTATTGGTCTACACTACCTGGTGACATCGAAACCCCCACCCAGACAAACAAGTTGCTTTTTCAGAGGTGTTTTCAAACAGCCTATACACTAAAAGTGTATTATCATCATTTTCACAATTTCACAGTATTATTCCCCATATCTCATAGTATTTCAATATATATATAAAACACAGAAAAATCACGTTTTTGACTGTACTACCCCTTTAATAAAAGTTAATCTTGATTAACTTTTAGATTCCTTTCCTTCTCCGGCAGAGTTGTGTTGTATTTTCTTTCTTGTTCATTATTTCTTATCAGCATCTTAAATCCTGCTCAATAATATAAAATGACGTTTTATTAGGTCTAGTTTGTGAAAATTAGAAATGAATGAGGGAGACTACGACTAATGTATAACATTGAGTTCAGGCACATGCCCATTCATCAGATGGACACACTTCCTCTCCCAGACCCCCACATGCATGTGTGTTTGAGCACACACACACACACACACACACACACACACACACACACACACACACACACACACACACACACACACACACACACACACACACACACACACACACACACACACACACACACACACACACACACACACACACACACACACACACACACACACACACACACACACACACACACACACACACACACACACACCTCACTCCCCTTCTTGGCTTCCATGGCAACCCCCACGGGAACCACACCTGTTGGCATTCTCACAAACAATCGAAACATTGTTTTAAATAACTTTTCTCGCAGCTCTGCTATATGAAGCTTTTTTGAGGTGTTGCTCACAATTCATTCTGTGGCAGCACAATGAACAAACGATATGCTGTATGTGAGGCTCTTGATCATATCTTTGATCATGACACTGGTGAGGAGGAGAGAGTCCGTGTTGAACTTTGACACAAAATAGTCAGTGATAAATAGCACAGTATGTTTCATCTGAGTATTTGTTATGGTCAAAATAATCCATACATTATGCTTTTTTTAAACTCAAAAACAAATTGTATGATGTCAGGTCAATGAGGCCTACAGGCCATAAATAGAACATAGAAGTTAAAAAACGTTTAATGTTCAGAATAACATAAGTTGATAAAAAGTTTTAACACAACATTAGGTGATAATATATGTATTATTATGGATTTATAATCAGCTATAATGGAGCGGTCATTTTGGACCGGGAACACAGAATGAATTAACATGAAACGAACACAACAGGAGGGTGAAATACAATAAACTCTCCTGGATTGAGAAAATGTTTTGGCTTGGCTGCAGAAGGAGTCCATGTATTACAGTAATTGTAGCTCTCCTGTGTGAAACATACAGAAGCCATCACAGCAGAAGTCATCACAGCAGAAGCCATCACAGCAGAAGCCATCACAGCCGAAGCCATCACAGCAGAAGTATTATTGGCCAACGTACAATCGCTGGAAAATAAATTGTATGAACTAAAAGCACGCATATCCTATCAACGGGACATTCAAAACTGTAATATCTTATGTTTCACCGAGTCGTGGCTGAACGACGACATGAATAACATACAGCTGGCGGGTTATACACTGTATCGGCAGGATTGAACAACCTCCTCTGGTAAGACAAGGGGTGGCGGTCTATGTATATTTGTATATAACAGCTGATGCACGATATCTAAGGATAAGCTGTAGACCACACTATCTACCTAGAGAGTTTTCATCTGTATTTTCCGTAGCTTTCTACATACCACCACAGACCGATGATGTTGGCACTAAGACCTGAGGTCGAAGAAATTGTCAGTAGAGCTCCGAGACAGGATTGTGTCGAGGCACAGATCTGGGGAAGGTTACCAAAAAATGTCTGAGCTGTATATGGCCATAAGCAAACAGGAAAACGCTAATCCAGAAGCGGCGCTCCTAGTGGCCGGGGATTTTAATGCATGGAAACTTAAATCCGTTTTACTTAATTTCTATCAGCATGTTAAATATGCAACCCGAGGGAAAAAAACTCTGGACCACCTTTACTCCACACACAGAGACGCATACACAGCTCTCCCTCGCCCTCCATTTGGCAAATCTGACCATAATTCTATCCTGCTAATTGCTGCTCACAAGCAAAAATGAAATCAGGAAGCACCAGTGACTCGGTCAATAAAAAAATGGTCAGATGAAGCAGATGCTAAGCTGCAGGACTGTTTTGCTAGCACAGACTGGAATATGTTCCGGGATTACTTCGATGCCATTGAGGAGTTTACCACATCAGTCACTGGCTTCATCAATAAGTGTATCGATGACATCGTCCCCACAGTGACCATACGTACATACCCCAACCAGAAGCCATGGATTACAGGCAACATCCGCACTGAGCTAAAGGCTAGAGCTGCCGCTTTCAAGGAGCGGGACTCTAACCCGGAAGCTTATAAGAAATCCCGCTATGCCCTCCGACGAACCATCAAACAGGCAAAGCGTCAATACGGGACTAAGATCGAGTCGTACTAAACCGGCTCTGACGCTCGTCGGAAGTGGCAGGTTTTGCAAACTATTACAGACTACAAAGGGAAGCACAGCTGAGAGCTGCCCAGTGACACGGGCCTACCAGATGAGCTAAATAACTTCTATGCTCTCTTCGAGGCAAGAAACACTGAAACATGCATGAGAGAATCAGCTGTTCCGGACGACTGTGTGATCACGCTCTCCACAGCCGATGTGAGTAAGACGTTGAAACAGGTCAACATTCACAAGGCCGCAGGGCCAGACGGATTACCAGGACGTGTACTCCGAGAATGCGCTGACCAACTGGAGAGCGCAAAGGTGAGAAGGAGGACTGGAGGTCAACTTTGATAGCTTGCTACTACTATAATTGATTTTAATAAAGTATGTTTCTTGCCCTTGATGTATTTACCATCACTAAGTTTACGTGTGCGGCAACACAGTTTTGGGTGAACAGGGAGTACAGGAGGGGACTAAGCACGCACCCCTAAGGGGCCCCAGTGTTGATGGTCAGCGTGGCAGATGTATTGTTACCTACCTTCACCACCTGGGGACGGCCCGTCAGGAAGTCAAGGATCCAGTTTCAGAGGGAGGTGTTCAGTCCCAGGGTCCTTAACTTTATGATGAGCTTAGAGGGCACTACGGTGTTGATCGCTGAGCTGTAGTCAATGTACAGCATTCTCACAAAGGTGTTTATTTTGTCCAGGTGTGAAAGGGCAGTGTGTGGATCTGTCGACATCCCCAGGTGGTGAGGGTAGTTTCATTCATAATAGAAATTCATCCTGTGTTTGAGATTAATTGTCAGGAAGACATCATTTAGTTTCGTGTTTTATTTGTTCATACATAATGATCCGTGGTATGAATCTCACATATTGTGTATTTTTGCCAATATTTAATGTGGCTTTACTGCTTTTCATACCCCGTTTTCCCCTTCGTCCGTAAGAAGAAGTTTAAGAGATGAGACGTTACTCCAGGAAACTCAATTTGGGTGGTTACTATAGAAACAACATGTTGTCTATTCATGTTCTTTATTATGTCATGTTTTATGTTTTATGCAGACCCCAGGAACATACACAAACACACACACACACACACACACACACACACACACACACACACACACACACACACACACACACACACACACACACACACACACACACACACACACACACACACACACACACACACACACACACACACACACACACACACACACACACACACACACACACACACACACACACATACAGTTGAGGTCGGAAGTTTACATACAACTTAGACAAATACATTTAAACTCAGTTTTTCACAGTTCCTGACATTTAATCCTAATAAAAATTCCTAGTCTTAGGTCAGTTAGGATCACCACTGAAATGTCAGATTAATAGTAGAGAGAATTATTTCTTTCATCTTTTATTTCTTTCATCACATTCCCAGTGGGTCAGAAGATTACATACACTCAATTCGTATTCGGTAGCATTGCTTTTAAATTGTTTAACTTGTGTGAAACGTTTCGGGTAGTCTTCCACAAGCTTCCCACAATAAGTTGGGTGATTTTTGGCCCATTCCTTCTGACAGAACTGGTGTAACTGAGTTAGGTTTGTAGGCCTTCTTGCTCGCACACACATTTTCAGTTCTGCCCACAAATGTTCTATGGGATTGAGATCAGGGCTTTGAGATGGCCACTCCAATACCTTGACTTTGTTGTCCTTAAGCCATTTAGCTAAAACTTTGGAAGTATGCTTGGGGTCATTGTCCATTTGGAAGACCCATTTGCGACCAAGCATTAACTCTCTTGGGTAGGGGGCAGTATTTTCACCGCCGGATGAAAAGCGTGCCCAAAGTAAACTGCCTGTTACTCAGGCCTAGAAGCTAGGATATGCAAATAACTGGTAGATTTGGATAGAAAACACTCTAAAGTTTCCAAAACTGTTACAACAATGTCTGTGAGTATAACAGAAATGATATGGCAGGTGATAACTTGAGAAAAATCCATCCAGGGAGTGGAATTAATTTCATGTGGCTGTTTTTCAACTCAATGCCTATAGAGAATCCAATGGGTTAGGAATCAGATTCCAGTTCCTATGGCTTCCACTAGATGTCAACAGTCTTTAAACATGGTTTCAGGCTTTTATTTTGAAAAACGACGAGTAAAAAGCCATTTTGGTCAGAGGACAGAGGCAGTATGCAGACCTGATTTGGGCACGCTCCCGTGAGCGCGTCGTTTGTTATTTCTATTGAAAACGGTATTGTCCGGTTGAAATATTATTGATTATAAAGACAATAAACAACCTGAGGATTAATTATAAACATCGTTTGATATGTTTCAACAAACTTTACCGGTACTTTTAGTATGTATTCGTCTGCCTGTTGTGACCGCCATGGAGCCATTGGATTACTGAAAAAAACGCGCAAACAAAACAGAGTTTTTGGGACATAAAGAGGGACTTTATCAAACAAAACAAACAACCATATGAAGATCATCAAAGGTAAGTGATTAATTGTATCGCTATTTCTGACTTTAGTGACTCCTCCTCTCGGCTAGTAAATGTTTTTATGCTTTTTTACAACTGTGGGCTGTCCTCAGATAATCGCATGGTATGCTTTCGCCGAAAAAACTTTTTGAAATCTGACAAAGCAGATGGATTAACAAGAAGTTAATCTTTAAGCCGATGTATAACACTTGTATATTTTATGAATGCCTATTTTGTGTATTTCTGTATTTTGAATTTGGTGCTCTGCAATTTCACTGGATGTTGGCCAGGTGGGACGCTCGCGTCTCACATACCCTAGAGAGGTTTAACTTCCTGACTGATGTCTAGAAATGTTGCTTCAATATATCCACATCATTTTCCTCCCTAATGATGCCATCTATTTTGTGAAGTGCACCAGTCCCTCCTGCAGCAAGCACCCCCACAACATGATGCTGCCACCCCCGTGC
>NC_092102.1:50764571-50887071 GCF_045679555.1 Salvelinus alpinus | reverse complement strand
GTTGTAACTAAACAGAGTCTGGGATATTTTACAGCCAGTACGGGTCCTGTTGTAACTAAACAGAGTCTGGGATATTTTACTGCCAGTACAGGTCCTGTTGTAACTAAACAGAGTCTGGGATATTTTACAGCCAGTACAGGTCTTGTTGTAACTAAACAGAGTCTGGGATATTTTACTGCCAGTACGGGTCCTGTTGTAACTAAACAGAGTCTGGGATATTTTACTGCCAGTACAGGTCCTGTTGTAACTAAACAGAGTCTGGGATATTTTACTGCCAGTACAGGTCCCGTTGTAACTAAACAGAGTCTGGGATATTTTACAGCCAGTACGGGTCCTGTTGTAACTAAACAGAGTCTGGGATATTTTACTGCCAGTACAGGTCCTGTTGTAACTAAACAGAGTCTGGGATATTTTACTGCCAGTACAGGTCCTGTTGTAACTAAACAGAGTCTGGGATATTTTACAGCCAGTACGGGTCCTGTTGTAACTAAACAGAGTCTGGGATATTTTACTGCCAGTACAGGTCCTGTTGTAACTAAACAGAGTCTGGGATATTTTACTGCCAGTACAGGTCCTGTTGTAACTAAACAGAGTCTGGGATATTTTACAGCCAGTACAGGTCCTGTTGTAACTAAACAGAGTCTGGGATATTTTACTGCCAGTACAGGTCCTGTTGTAACTAAACAGAGTCTGGGATATTTTACAGCCAGTACGGGTCCTGTTGTAACTAAACAGAGTCTGGGATATTTTACTGCCAGTACAGGTCCTTTTGTAACTAAACAGAGTCTGGGATATTTTACTGCCAGTTTAGGTCCTGTTGTAACTAAACAGAGTCTGGGATATTTTACTGCCAGTACAGGTCCTGTTGTAACTAAACAGAGTCTGGGATATTTTACAGCCAGTACAGGTCCTGTTGTAACTAAACAGAGTCTGGGATATTTTACTGCCAGTACAGGTCCTGTTGTAACTAAACAGAGTCTGGGATATTTTACTGCCAGTACAGGTCCTGTTGTAACTAAACAGAGTCTGGGATATTTTACTGCCAGTACAGGTCCTTTTGTAACTAAACAGAGTCTGGGATATTTTACTGCCAGTACAGGTCCTGTTGTAACTAAACAGAGTCTGGGATATTTTACAGCCAGTACGGGTCCTGTTGTAACTAAACAGAGTCTGGGATATTTTACTGCCAGTACAGGTCCTGTTGTAACTAAACAGAGTCTGGGATATTTTACAGCCAGTACAGGTCTTGTTGTAACTAAACAGAGTCTGGGATATTTTACTGCCAGTACGGGTCCTGTTGTAACTAAACAGAGTCTGGGATATTTTACTGCCAGTACAGGTCCTGTTGTAACTAAACAGAGTCTGGGATATTTTACTGCCAGTACAGGTCCCGTTGTAACTAAACAGAGTCTGGGATATTTTACAGCCAGTACGGGTCCTGTTGTAACTAAACAGAGTCTGGGATATTTTACTGCCAGTACAGGTCCTGTTGTAACTAAACAGAGTCTGGGATATTTTACTGCCAGTACAGGTCCTGTTGTAACTAAACAGAGTCTGGGATATTTTACAGCCAGTACGGGTCCTGTTGTAACTAAACAGAGTCTGGGATATTTTACTGCCAGTACAGGTCCTGTTGTAACTAAACAGAGTCTGGGATATTTTACTGCCAGTACAGGTCCTGTTGTAACTAAACAGAGTCTGGGATATTTTACAGCCAGTACAGGTCCTGTTGTAACTAAACAGAGTCTGGGATATTTTACTGCCAGTACAGGTCCTGTTGTAACTAAACAGAGTCTGGGATATTTTACAGCCAGTACAGGTCTTGTTGTAACTAAACAGAGTCTGGGATATTTTACTGCCAGTACAGGTCCTGTTGTAACTAAACAGAGTCTGGGATATTTTACTGCCAGTACAGGTCCTGTTGTAACTAAACAGAGTCTGGGATATTTTACTGCCAGTTCAGGTCCTGTTGTAACTAAACAGAGTCTGGGATATTTTACTGCCAGTACGGGTCCTGTTGTAACTAAACAGAGTCTGGGATATTTTACTGCCAGTACAGGTCCTGTTGTAACTAAACAGAGTCTGGGATATTTTACTGCCAGTTCAGGTCCTGTTGTAACTAAACAGAGTCTGGGATATTTTACTGCCAGTACGGGTCCTGTTGTAACTAAACAGAGTCTGGGATATTTTACAGCCAGTACAGGTCCTGTTGTAACTAAACAGAGTCTGGGATATTTTACTGCCAGTACAGGTCCTGTTGTAACTAAACAGAGTCTGGGATATTTTACAGCCAGTACAGGTCCTGTTGTAACTAAACAGAGTCTGGGATATTTTACAGCCAGAACGGGTCCTGTTGTAACTAAACAGAGTCTGGGATATTTTACTGCCAGTACAGGTCCTGTTGTAACTAAACAGAGTCTGGGATATTTTACAGCCAGTACAGGTCCTGTTGTAACTAAACAGAGTCTGGGATATTTTACAGCCAGTACGGGTCCTGTTGTAACTAAACAGAGTCTGGGTTATTTTACAGCCAGTACGGGTCCTGTTGTAACTAAACAGAGTCTGGGATATTTTACAGCCAGTACAGGTCCTGTTGTAACTAAACAGAGTCTGGGATATTTTACTGCCAGTACAGGTCCTGTTGTAACTAAACAGAGTCTGGGATATTTTACTGCCAGTACAGGTCCTGTTGTAACTAAACAGAGTCTGGGATATTTTACAGCCAGTTCAGGTCCTGTTGTAACTAAACAGAGTCTGGGATATTTTACTGCCAGTACAGGTCCTGTTGTAACTAAACAGAGTCTGGGATATTTTACTGCCAGTACAGGTCCTGTTGTAACTAAACAGAGTCTGGGATATTTTACAGCCAGTACAGGTCCTGTTGTAACTAAACAGAGTCTGGGATATTTTACAGCCAGTTCAGGTCCTGTTGTAACTAAACAGAGTCTGGGATATTTTACAGCCAGTTCAGGTCCTGTTGTAACTAAACAGAGTCTGGGATATTTTACTGCCAGTACAGGTCCTGTTGTAACTAAACAGAGTCTGGGATATTTTACAGCCAGTACAGGTCCTGTTGTAACTAAACAGAGTCTGGGATATTTTACTGCCAGTACAGGTCCTGTTGTAACTAAACAGAGTCTGGGATATTTTACAGCCAGTACAGGTCCTGATGTAACTAAACAGAGTCTGGGATATTTTACAGCCAGTACAGGTCCTGTTGTAACTAAACAGAGTCTGGGATATTTTACAGCCAGTACAGGTCTTGTTGTAACTAAACAGAGTCTGGGATATTTTACAGCCAGTACAGGTCCTGTTGTAACTAAACAGAGTCTGGGATATTTTACTGCCAGTACAGGTCCTGTTGTAACTAAACAGAGTCTGGGATATTTTACAGCCAGTTCAGGTCCTGTTGTAACTAAACAGAGTCTGGGATATTTTACAGCCAGTTCAGGTCCTGTTGTAACTAAACAGAGTCTGGGATATTTTACTGCCAGTACAGGTCCTGTTGTAACTAAACAGAGTCTGGGATATTTTACTGCCAGTACAGGTCCTGTTGGAACTAAACAGAGTCTGGGATATTTTACTGCCAGTACAGGTCCTGTTGTAACTAAACAGAGTCTGGGATATTTTACAGCCAGTACAGGTCCTGTTGTAACTAAACAGAGTCTGGGATATTTTACTGCCAGTACAGGTCCTGTTGTAACTAAACAGAGTCTGGGATATTTTACTGCCAGTACAGGTCTTGTTGTAACTAAACAGAGTCTGGGATATTTTACAGCCAGTTCAGGTCCTGTTGTAACTAAACAGAGTCTGGGATATTTTACTGCCAGTACAGGTCCTGTTGTAACTAAACAGAGTCTGGGATATTTTACAGCCAGTACAGGTCCTGTTGTAACTAAACAGAGTCTGGGATATTTTACTGCCAGCACAGGTCCTGTTGTAACTAAACAGAGTCTGGGATATTTTACTGCCAGTACAGGTCCTGATGTAACTAAACAGAGTCTGGGATATTTTACTGCCAGTACAGGTCCTGTTGTAACTAAACAGAGTCTGGGATATTTTACAGCCAGTACAGGTCCTGTTGTAACTAAACAGAGTCTGGGATATTTTACAGCCAGTTCAGGTCCTGTTGTAACTAAACAGAGTCTGGGATATTTTACAGCCAGTTCAGGTCCTGTTGTAACTAAACAGAGTCTGGGATATTTTACAGCCAGTACAGGTCCTGTTGTAACTAAACAGAGTCTGGGATATTTTACTGCCAGTACAGGTCCTGATGTAACTAAACAGAGTCTGGGATATTTTACAGCCAGTACAGGTCCTGTTGTAACTAAACAGAGTCTGGGATATTTTACAGCCAGTACAGGTCTTGTTGTAACTAAACAGAGTCTGGGATATTTTACAGCCAGTACAGGTCCTGTTGTAACTAAACAGAGTCTGGGATATTTTACTGCCAGTACAGGTCCTGTTGTAACTAAACAGAGTCTGGGATATTTTACAGCCAGTTCAGGTCCTGTTGTAACTAAACAGAGTCTTGGATATTTTACAGCCAGTTCAGGTTCTGTTGTAACTAAACAGAGTCTGGGATATTTTACTGCCAGTACAGGTCCTGTTGTAACTAAACAGAGTCTGGGATATTTTACTGCCAGTACAGGTCCTGTTGGAACTAAACAGAGTCTGGGATATTTTACAGCCAGTACAGGTCCTGTTGTAACTAAACAGAGTCTGGGATATTTTACTGCCAGTACAGGTCCTGTTGTAACTAAACAGAGTCTGGGATATTTTACTGCCAGTACAGGTCCTGTTGTAACTAAACAGAGTCTGGGATATTTTACTGCCAGTACAGGTCCTGTTGGAACTAAACAGAGTCTGGGATATTTTACTGCCAGTACAGGTCCTGTTGTAACTAAACAGAGTCTGGGATATTTTACAGCCAGTACAGGTCCTGTTGTAACTAAACAGAGTCTGGGATATTTTACTGCCAGTACAGGTCCTGTTGTAACTAAACAGAGTCTGGGATATTTTACTGCCAGTACAGGTCTTGTTGTAACTAAACAGAGTCTGGGATATTTTACAGCCAGTTCAGGTCCTGTTGTAACTAAACAGAGTCTGGGATATTTTACTGCCAGTACAGGTCCTGTTGTAACTAAACAGAGTCTGGGATATTTTACAGCCAGTACAGGTCCTGTTGTAACTAAACAGAGTCTGGGATATTTTACTGCCAGCACAGGTCCTGTTGTAACTAAACAGAGTCTGGGATATTTTACTGCCAGTACAGGTCCTGATGTAACTAAACAGAGTCTGGGATATTTTACTGCCAGTACAGGTCCTGTTGTAACTAAACAGAGTCTGGGATATTTTACAGCCAGTACAGGTCCTGTTGTAACTAAACAGAGTCTGGGATATTTTACAGCCAGTTCAGGTCCTGTTGTAACTAAACAGAGTCTGGGATATTTTACAGCCAGTTCAGGTCCTGTTGTAACTAAACAGAGTCTGGGATATTTTACTGCCAGTACAGGTCCTGTTGTAACTAAACAGAGTCTGGGATATTTTACAGCCAGTACAGGTCCTGTTGTAACTAAACAGAGTCTGGGATATTTTACTGCCAGTACAGGTCCTGATGTAACTAAACAGAGTCTGGGATATTTTACAGCCAGTACAGGTCCTGTTGTAACTAAACAGAGTCTGGGATATTTTACAGCCAGTACAGGTCTTGTTGTAACTAAACAGAGTCTGGGATATTTTACAGCCAGTATAGGTCCTGTTGTAACTAAACAGAGTCTGGGATATTTTACTGCCAGTACAGGTCCTGTTGTAACTAAACAGAGTCTGGGATATTTTACAGCCAGTTCAGGTCCTGTTGTAACTAAACAGAGTCTTGGATATTTTACAGCCAGTTCAGGTTCTGTTGTAACTAAACAGAGTCTGGGATATTTTACTGCCAGTACAGGTCCTGTTGTAACTAAACAGAGTCTGGGATATTTTACTGCCAGTACAGGTCCTGTTGGAACTAAACAGAGTCTGGGATATTTTACTGCCAGTACAGGTCCTGTTGTAACTAAACAGAGTCTGGGATATTTTACAGCCAGTACAGGTCCTGTTGTAACTAAACAGAGTCTGGGATATTTTACAGCCAGTACAGGTCCTGTTGTAACTAAACAGAGTCTGGGATATTTTACAGCCAGTACAGGTCCTGTTGTAACTAAACAGAGTCTGGGATATTTTACTGCCAGTACAGGTCCTGTTGTAACTAAACAGAGTCTGGGATATTTTACTGCCAGTACAGGTCTTGTTGTAACTAAACAGAGTCTGGGATATTTTACTGTCAGTACAGGTCCTGTTGTAACTAAACAGAGTCTGGGATATTTTACTGCCAGTACAGGTCCTGTTGTAACTAAACAGAGTCTGGGATATTTTACTGCCAGTACAGGTCCTGTTGTAACTAAACAGAGTCTGGGATATTTTACTGCCAGTACAGGTCCTGTTGTAACTAAACAGAGTCTGGGATATTTTACTGCCAGTACAGGTCCTGTTGTAACTAAACAGAGTCTGGGATATTTTACTGCCAGTACAGGTCCTGTTGTAACTAAACAGAGTCTGGGATATTTTACAGCCAGTACAGGTCCTGTTGTAACTAAACAGAGTCTGGGATATTTTACAGCCAGTACAGGTCCTGTTGTAACTAAACAGAGTCTGGGATATTTTACAGCCAGTACAGGTCCTGTTGTAACTAAACAGAGTCTGGGATATTTTACTGCCAGTACAGGTCCTGTTGTAACTAAACAGAGTCTGGGATATTTTACTGCCAGTACAGGTCCTGTTGTAACTAAACAGAGTCTGGGATATTTTACTGCCAGTACAGGTCCTGTTGTAACTAAACAGAGTCTGGGATATTTTACTGCCAGTACAGGTCCTGTTGTAACTAAACAGAGTCTGGGATATTTTACTGCCAGTACAGGTCCTGTTGTAACTAAACAGAGTCTGGGATATTTTACTGCCAGTACAGGTCCTGTTGTAACTAAACAGAGTCTGGGATATTTTACTGCCAGTACGGGTCCTGTTGTAACTATACATGCTGATCTGCTCGTACCTCTGTTTGTATATTTGTTAATAGTTCACAAACGTTAGTTGCAAGATACCTGTCTCCCGTTTGTTTAAAAAAAAGCACAATCTGGGATATTTCCTGTTGTTCCTGGTAGTGGAGGTGAAGGGGCTGCCATTAGGCCTGATATACAGTAGAGGTGAAGGGGCTGTAGTTAGACCTGATAGACAGTGGAGGTGAAGGGGCTGTAGTTAGACCTGATAGACAGTGGAGGTGAAGGGGCTGTAGTTAGACCTGATAGACAGCGGAGGTGAAGGGGCTGTAGTTAGACCTGATAGACAGTGGAGGTGAAGGGGCTGTAGTTAGAGCTGATAGACAGTGGAGGTGAAGGGGCTGTAGTTAGACCTGATAGACAGTGGAGGTGAAGGGGCTGTAGTTAGACCTGATAGACAGTGGAGGTGAAGGGGCTGTAGTTAGACCTGATAGACAGTGGAGGTGAAGGGGCTGTAGTTAGGCCTGATAGACAGTGGAGGTGAAGGGGCTGTAGTTAGGCCTGATAGACAGTGCCGGTGAAGGGGCTGTAGATAGACCTGATAGACAGCGGAGGTGAAGGGGCTGTAGTTAGACCTGATAGACAGTGGAGGTGAAGGGGCTGTAGTTAGACCTGATAGACAGTGGAGGTGAAGGGGCTGTAGTTAGGCCTGATAGACAGTGGATGTGAAGGGGCTGTAGTTAGTGGAGGTGAAGGGGCTGTAGTTAGACCTGATAGACAGTGGAAGTGAAGGGGCTGTAGTTAGGCCTGATAGACAGTGGAGGTGAAGGGGCTGTAGTTAGACCTGATAGACAGTGGATGAGAAGGGGCTGTAGTTAGACCTGATAGACAGCGGAGGTGAAGGGGCTGTAGTTAGGCCTGATAGACAGTGGAGGTGAAGGGGCTGTAGTTAGACCTGATAGACAGTGGAGGTGAAGGGGCTGTAGTTAGACCTGATAGACAGCGGAGGTGAAGGGGCTGTAGTTAGACCTGATAGACAGTGGAGGTGAAGGGGCTGTAGTTAGGCCTGATAGACAGTGGAGGTGAAGGGGCTGTAGTTAGACCTGATAGACAGCGGAGGTGAAGGGGCTGTAGTTAGACCTGATAGACAGTGGAGGTGAAGGGGCTGTAGTTAGGCCTGATAGACAGTGGAGGTGAAGGGGCTGTAGTTAGTGGAGGTGAAGGGGCTGTAGTTAGACCTGATATACAGCGGAGGTGAAGGGGCTGTAGTTAGACCTGATAGACAGTGGAGGTGAAGGGGCTGTAGTTAGACCTGATAGACAGTGGAGGTGAAGGGGCTGTAGTTAGTGGAGGTGAAGGGGCTGTAGGTAGGCCTGATAGACAGTGGAGGTGAAGGGGCTGTAGTTAGGCCTGATAGACAGTGGAGGTGAAGGGGCGGTAGTTAGACCTGATAGACAGTGGGGGTGAAGGGGCTGTAGTTAGTGGAGGTGAAGGGGCTGTAGTTAGACCTGATAGACAGCGGAGGTGAAGGGGCTGCAGTTAGACCTGATAGACAGTGGAGGTGAAGGGGCTGCAGTTAGACCTGATAGACAGTGGAGGTGAAGGGGCGGTAGTTAGACCTGATAGACAGTGGGGGTGAAGGGGCTGTAGTTAGTGGAGGTGAAGGGGCTGTAGTTAGACCTGATAGACAGCGGAGGTGAAGGGGCTGCAGTTAGACCTGATAGACAGTGGAGGTGAAGGGGCTGTAGTTAGACCTGATAGACAGTGGAGGTGAAGGGGCTGTAGTTAGTGGAGGTGAAGGGGCTGTAGTTAGACCTGATAGACAGCGGAGGTGAAGGGGCTGCAGTTAGGCCTGATAGACAGTGGAGGTGAAGGGGCTGCCATTAGACCTGATAGACAGTGGAGGTGAAGGGGCTGTAGTTAGACCTGATAGACAGCGGAGGTGAAGGGGCTGTAGTTAGACCTGATAGACAGTGGAGGTGAAGGGGCTGTAGTTAGGCCTGATAGACAGTGGAGGTGAAGGGGCTGTAGTTAGTGGAGGTGAAAGGGCTGTAGTTAGACCTGATATACAGCGGAGGTGAAGGGGCTGTAGTTAGACCTGATAGACAGTGGAGGTGAAGGGGCTGTAGTTAGACCTGATAGACAGTGGAGGTGAAGGGGCTGTAGTTAGTGGAGGTGAAGGGGCTGTAGGTAGGCCTGATAGACAGTGGAGGTGAAGGGGCTGTAGTTAGACCTGATAGACAGTGGAGGTGAAGGGGCTGTAGTTAGACCTGATAGACACTGGAGGTGAAGGGGCTGTAGTTAGGCCTGATAGACAGTGGAGGTGAAGGGGCGGTAGTTAGACCTGATAGACAGTGGAGGTGAAGGGGCTGTAGTTAGACCTGATAGACTGCGGAGGTGAAGGGGCTGCAGTTAGACCTGATAGACAGTGGAGGTGAAGGGGCTTTAGTTAGACCTGATAGACAGTGGAAGTGAAGGGGCTGTAGTTAGACCTGATAGACAGTGGAGGTGAAGGGTCTGTAGTTAGTGGAGGTGAAGGGGCTGTAGTTAGACCTGATAGACAGTGGAGGTGAAGGGGCTGTAGTTAGACCTGATAGACAGTGGAGGTTAAGGGGCTGTAGTTAGACCTAATAGACAGTGGAGGTGAAGGGGCTGTAGTTAGGCCTGATAGACAGTGGAGGTGAAGGGGCTGTAGTTAGACCTGATAGACAGCGGAGGTGAAGGGGCTGTAGTTAGACCTGATAGACAGTGGAGGTGAAGGGGCTGTAGTTAGGCCTGATAGACAGTGGAGGTGAAGGGGCTGTAGTTAGACCTGATAGACAGTGGAGGTGAAGGGGCTGTAGTTAGACCTGATAGACAGCGGAGGTGAAGGGGCTGTAGTTAGACCTGATAGACAGTGGAGGTGAAGGGGCTGTAGTTAGGCCTGATAGACAGTGGAGGTGAAGGGGCTGTAGTTAGGCCTGATAGACAGTGGAGGTGAAGGGGCTGTAGTTAGCTCTGATAGACAGTGGAGGTTAAGGGGATGTAGTTAGTGGAGGTGAAGGGGCTGTAGTTAGACCTGATAGACAGCGGAGGTGAAGGGGCTGTAGTTAGACCTGATAGACAGTGGAGGTGAAGGGGCTGTAGTTAGACCTGATAGACAGTGGAGGTGAAGGGGCTGTAGTTAGTGGAGGTGAAGGGGCTGTAGTTAGGCCTGATAGACAGTGGAGGTGAAGGGGCTGCCATTAGACCTGATAGACAGTGGAGGTGAAGGGGCTGTAGTTAGGCCTGATAGACACTGGAGGTGAAGGGGCTGTAGTTAGGCCTGATAGACAGTGGAGGTGAAGGGGCTGTAGTTAGACCTGATAGACAGTGGAGGTGAAGGGGCTGTAGTTAGTGGAGGTGAAGGGGCTGCAGTTAGACCTGATAGACAGCGGAGATGAAGGGGCTGTAGTTAGACCTGATAGACAGCGGAGGTGAAGGGGCTGTAGTTAGTGGAGGTGAAAGGGCTGTAGTTAGACCTGATATACAGCGGAGGTGAAGGGGCTGTAGTTAGACCTGATAGACAGTGGAGGTGAAGGGGCTGTAGTTAGACCTGATAGACAGTGGAGGTGAAGGGGCTGTAGTTAGTGGAGGTGAAGGGGCTGTAGGTAGGCCTGATAGACAGTGGAGGTGAAGGGGCTGTAGTTAGACCTGATAGACAGTGGAGGTGAAGGGGCTGTAGTTAGACCTGATAGACACTGGAGGTGAAGGGGCTGTAGTTAGGCCTGATAGACAGTGGAGGTGAAGGGGCGGTAGTTAGACCTGATAGACAGTGGAGGTGAAGGGGCTGTAGTTAGTGGAGGTGAAGGGGCTGTAGTTAGACCTGATAGACTGCGGAGGTGAAGGGGCTGCAGTTAGACCTGATAGACAGTGGAGGTGAAGGGGCTGTAGTTAGACCTGATAGACAGTGGAAGTGAAGGGGCTGTAGTTAGACCTGATAGACAGTGGAGGTGAAGGGTCTGTAGTTAGTGGAGGTGAAGGGGCTGTAGTTAGACCTGATAGACAGTGGAGGTGAAGGGGCTGTAGTTAGACCTGATAGACAGTGGAGGTTAAGGGGCTGTAGTTAGACCTAATAGACAGTGGAGGTGAAGGGGCTGTAGTTAGGCCTGATAGACAGTGGAGGTGAAGGGGCTGTAGTTAGACCTGATAGACAGCGGAGGTGAAGGGGCTGTAGTTAGACCTGATAGACAGTGGAGGTGAAGGGGCTGTAGTTAGGCCTGATAGACAGTGGAGGTGAAGGGGCTGTAGTTAGACCTGATAGACAGTGGAGGTGAAGGGGCTGTAGTTAGACCTGATAGACAGCGGAGGTGAAGGGGCTGTAGTTAGACCTGATAGACAGTGGAGGTGAAGGGGCTGTAGTTAGGCCTGATAGACAGTGGAGGTGAAGGGGCTGTAGTTAGGCCTGATAGACAGTGGAGGTGAAGGGGCTGTAGTTAGCTCTGATAGACAGTGGAGGTTAAGGGGATGTAGTTAGTGGAGGTGAAGGGGCTGTAGTTAGACCTGATAGACAGCGGAGGTGAAGGGGCTGTAGTTAGACCTGATAGACAGTGGAGGTGAAGGGGCTGTAGTTAGACCTGATAGACAGTGGAGGTGAAGGGGCTGTAGTTAGTGGAGGTGAAGGGGCTGTAGTTAGGCCTGATAGACAGTGGAGGTGAAGGGGCTGCCATTAGACCTGATAGACAGTGGAGGTGAAGGGGCTGTAGTTAGACCTGATAGACAGTGGAGGTGAAGGGGCTGTAGTTAGTGGAGGTGAAGGGGCTGCAGTTAGACCTGATAGACAGCGGAGATGAAGGGGCTGTAGTTAGACCTGATAGACAGCGGAGGTGAAGGGGCTGCAGTTAGGCCTGATAGACAGTGGAAGTGAAGGGGCTGTAGTTAGACCTGATAGACAGTGGAAGTGAAGGGGCTGTAGTTAGACCTGATAGACAGTGGAGGTGAAGGGGCTGTAGTTAGTGGAGGTGAAGGGGCTGTAGTTAGACCTGATAGACAGTGGAGGTTAAGGGGCTGTAGTTAGAGCTGATAGACAGTGGAGGTGAAGGGGCTGTAGTTAGACCTGATAGACAGCGGAGGTGAAGGGGCTGTAGTTAGACCTGATAGACAGTGGAGGTGAAGAGGCTGTAGTTAGACCTGATAGACAGTGGAGGTGAAGGGGCTGTAGTTAGACCTGATAGACAGCGGAGGTGAAGGGGCTGTAGTTAGACCTGATAGACAGTGGAGGTGAAGGGGCTGTAGTTAGGCCTGATAGACAGTGGAGGTGAAGGGGCTGTAGTTAGACCTGATAGACAGCGGAGGTGAAGGGGCTGTAGTTAGGCCTGATAGACAGCGAAGGTGAAGGGGCTGTAGTTAGACCTGATAGACAGCGGAGGTGAAGGGGCTGTAGTTAGACCTTTTTTGAACCATAGAAACAGTGTCTGAACATGGAACCATAGAAACAGTGTCTCAACATGGAACCATAGAAACAGTGTCTGAACATGGAACCATAGAAACAGTGTCTGAACATGGAACCATAGAAACAGTGTCTCAACATGGAATCATAGAAACAGTGTCTGAACATGGAACCATAGAAACAGTGTCTGAACATGGAACCATAGAAACAGTGTCTGAACATGGAACCATAGAAACAGTGTCTGAACATGGAACCATAGAAACAGTGTCTCAACATGGAACCATAGAAACAGTGTCTGAACATGGAACCATAGAAACAGTGTCTGAACATGGAACTATAGAAACAGTGTCTGAACATGGAACCATAGAAACAGTGTCTGAACATGGAACCATAGAAACAGTGTCTCAACATGGAACCATAGAAACAGTGTCTGAACATGGAACCATAGAAACAGTGTCTCAACATGGAACCATAGAAACAGTGTCTGAACATGGAACCATAGAAACAGTGTCTGAACATGGAACTATAGAAACAGTGTCTGAACATGGAACCATAGAAACAGTGTCTGAACATGGAACCATAGAAACAGTGTCTCAACATGGAACCATAGAAACAGTGTCTGAACATGGAACCATAGAAACAGTGTCTGAACATGGAACCATAGAAACAGTGTCTGAACATGGAACCATAGAAACAGTGTCTCAACATGGAACCATAGAAACAGTGTCTGAACATGGAACCATAGAAACAGTGTCTCAACATGGAACCATAGAAACAGTGGCTGAACATGGAACCATAGAAACAGTGTCTGAACATGGAACCATAGAAACAGTGTCTCAACATGGAACCATAGAAACAGTGTCTGAAAATGGAACCATAGAAACAGTGTCTCAACATGGAACCATAGAAACAGTGTCTGAACATGTGACCATAGAAACAGTGTCTGAACATGTGACCATAGAAACAGTGTCTGAACATGGGACCATAGAAAGAGTGTCTGATAAAGACCGATGATGAAATATTACATCCATAGATAATGTAGTCCAATTGGTTCGTGTTCCACGGTAAATGGTGTCAATGGATCTCGTTATCCTGAAACTTTCATGATCTAAACATGGAATATTGTTCGTCAGTTTCCATAAAACGATCCATTCAGAGTAACGCAACAGTTACTCATCATTTTGAGCCGTTGTATCAATTGATAGTTAGATCATTGTAATGAAATGAATAGACAGTCATTTCAGATGTAATGTGTGAATTGCACTTTGAAATGGTAATACTTTGATGTTAAAGTTGTGTTTCACTTTGAACAGGTGATTTTGGTTCAACGAAACAAATGATCTTAGCTTCATGTGTATTGTATCGTAAGCACTTGGAAAACGTGTCCAGAGTTTTGAAAAATGACATCGAGGTTCTGAAATGAGTGCCAAAGTGATTGTAAGAAAACTGTAATGAGGAAGTTTACTGTCGTTTCTTCCTCTGATGGCGATGTGTGTGTGTGTGTGTATGTGTGTGTGTGTGTGTATGTAATATATGCCATTTTACAGATGCTTTCATCCAAAGAGACTTACAGTCACGTGTGACTACATTTTACGTATGGCTGATCCCGGGAATCGAACCCACTATCCTGGAATTGCACTACCATCTGAGGTACCTACAGTTTGTGTGTGTGTGTGTGTGTGTGTGTGTGTGTGTGTGTGTGTGTGTGTGTGTGTGTGTGTGTGTGTGTGTGTGTGTGTGTGTGTGTGTGTGTGTGTGTGTGTGTGTGTGTGTGTGTGTGTGTGTGTGTGTGTGCGCCAAGACCAAGAACATACAATAAAATGAGCAGCAGAGTGGTACTCCATGCCTCCCTCCATCCATTCATCAATATGCCAAACTATTACACCCCTCCATCTTGTGTCAAGGCAATCTCCTGGTCTCTATTGCTCTGGTGACAGCTGAGAGAGCAGGGGGACATGAGGGACACGGGATAAAATACTGTTTTATTTTACAGGAATATCACACGCGCACGCACGCACGCACGCACACACACACACACACACACACACACACACACACACACACACACACACACACACACACACACACACACACACACACACACACACACACACACACACACACACACACACACACACACACACACACACACCTTTGGTGTTACCAGAGCTGCAATTGGTACTTAAGGGGAACGTTCACCCAGCCCCTCACAGGAATATGAATTGATCACCAGTTTTTCATTTTCTATTGTCAGTTTGAGTCTCACTTTCTCTCTCTCTCTCTCTCTCTCTCTCTCTCTCTCTCTCTCTCTCTCTCTCTCTCTCTCTCTCTCTCACTCTCTCTCTCTCTCTCTCTCTCTCTCTCTCCTTCTCCCTCTCTCTCTACCTTCTCTCTCTCTCTCTACCTTCTCTCTCTCTCCTTCGTTCTCTCTCTTTCCTTCTCTCTCTCTGTCTCTCTCTCTCTTTCTCCTTCTCTCTCTCTCTTCTTCTCTCTCTCTCTCTACCTTCTCTCTCTCTCTCTCCTCTCTCTCTCTCTACCTTTTCTCTCTCTCTCTCTCTCTGTGAACTATCCTTATATTTCTTCAATGTCTCTCCTCACTCTCCTCTATCATTCTTCCTGATGTTCTGCATCTGTCATCCTGCCACTCCTGTCATGGAAATGAGAGTGTCCCTTCATCAAGAGTGTGATGTATTCAGTCATTTACTATTGGAGACTGAATCGAGACCGATTAGAGACTGCAGGGAGACTGTTGGAGACTGATTGGAGACTGCATGGAAACTGATTGGAGACTGATTGGAGACCGGTTGGAGACTGATTGGAGACTGATTGGAGACTGCAGGGAGACTGATTGGAGACTGATTAGATACTGCGTGGAGACAGATTGGAGACTGCAGGGAGACCGATTGGAGACTGATTGGAGACTGATTTGAGACTGCATGGAGACTGATTAGATACTGCGTGGAGACAGATTGGAGACTGATTGGATACTGCGTGGAGACAGATTGGAGACTGATTAGATACTGCATGGAGACAGATTGGAGACTGATTAGATACTGCGTGGAGACAGATTGGAGACTGATTGGAGACTGCATGGAGACAGATTGGAGACTGCATGGAGACTGTTGGAGACTGATTGGAGACTGCATGGAGACTGTTAGAGACTGATTGGAGACTGCATGAAGACTGTTGGAGACTGATCGGAGACTGCATGGAGACTGATTGGAGACTGCATGGAGACTGTTGGAGACTGATTGGAGACTGCATGGAGACTGCATGAAGACTGTTGGAGACTGATCGGATACTGCGTGGAGACAGATTGGAGACTGATTAGATACTGCGTGGAGACAGATTGGAGACTGATTAGATACTGCGTGGAGACAGATTGGAGACTGATTGGAGACTGCATGGAGACAGATTGGAGACTGCATGAAGACTGTTGGAGACTGATCGGAGACTGCATGGAGACTGTTGGAGACTGATTGGAGACTGCATGGAGACTGTTGGAGACTGCATGGAGACTGTTGGAGACTGTTGGAGACTGATTGGAGACTGTTGGAGACTGATTGGAGACTGCAGGGAAGATAGGTCCTGTGGATATGTTCATATTGAAACAGTATCTTGTTTTTTTAAGTTCCCGACCCCAAGTTTGAGAACCACTGCTCTAAACTCTCTCTCTGCTTGCTTCCTCTCTCAATGTCTACTCTGCTTCCTCCGCTTGCTTCCTCTCTCAATGTCTACTCTGCTTCCTCCGCTTGCTTCCTCTCTCAATGTCTACTCTGCTTCCTCCGCTTGCTTCCTCTCTCAATGTCTACTCTGCTTCCTCCGCTTGCTTCCTCCCTCAATGTCTACTCTGCTTCCTCCGCTTGCTTTCTCTCTCAATGTCTACTCTGCTTCCTCCGCTTGCTTCCTCTCTCAATGTCTACTCTGCTTCCTCCGCTTGCTTCCTCTCTCAATGTCTACTCTGCTTCCTCCGCTTGCTTTCTCTCTCAATGTCTACTCTGCTTCCTCCGCTTGCTTCCTCTCTCAATGTCTACTCTGCTTCCTCCGCTTGCTTCCTCTCTCAATGTCCACTCTGCTTCCTCCTGCATGCTTCCTCTCTCAATATCTACTCTGCTTCCTCCTGCATGCATGATAGCCTGCCTCATCCTCACCACTGAGCACCACATAACTGTCTAGTTCAGTAGCCTACTCTCTGTAATGCAAAGTTATTATGAGAATTTAGTATTATGAGAATTTACCTCATTTGCACTCACTGTATATAGATTGTTCCTTTGTTCTACTGTATTATTGACTGTACGTTTGTTTATCCCATGTGTAACTCTGTGTTGTTGTATGTGTCGAACTGCTTTGCTTTATTTTGGACAGGTCGCAGTTGCAGATGAGAACTTGTTCTCAACTAGCCTACCTGGTTTAATAAAGGTGAAATATATATATATTTTTAAATAGTAGTGTATTTCCTGATCTCCGTTTTAACGTTAGCTTCTTACTTCATCCTTCTAGCTTGCTAGCCAGAGCCCTTCAACGTCTCTGCCGGCAGCTAGCCACTAGACTGACTGACATACTGTATGCATCAGCAACTATTTACCAGCTGCCACTCATTCTCTGAGAGCTGTTTTTTTGTTTATTTTGGGGGCATGTCTGTAGACACGGCAGGAGTCGCAGTCTGGCGTCTCGCTAAACACACTGTCAGCAGTGTCTCCAGTTGTCTACTTGAGCCGACTCCTAGCTGGGATAGTTAATTTCCAGTCTCAGTCCCGCAGCCTGTGCCTCGAAAAGGCGGAGTTAGACATTTCAGAGAGTGGTGAATGTGCTGCTAATAGGCAAACCCAGGAGGCAAATCCAGGAGGTAAATCCAGGAGGCAAATCCAGGAGGCAAATCCAGGAGGCAAATCCAGGAGGCAAACCCAGGAGGCAAATCCAGGAGGCAAACCCAGGAGGCAAATCCAGGAGGCAAATCCAGGAGGCAAATCCAGGAGGCAAATCTAGGAGGCATATCCAGGAGGCAAATCCAGGAGGCAAATCCAGGAGGCAAATCTAGGAGGCATATCCAGGAGGCAAATCCAGGAGGCAAATCCAGGAGGCAAATCCAGGAGGCAAATCCAGGAGGCAAACCTAGGAGGCAAATCCAGGAGGCAAATCCAGGAGGCAAATCCAGGAGTCAAACCCAGGAGGCAAACCCAGGAGGCAAATCCAGGAGGCAAATCCAGGAGGAAAATCCAGGAGGAAAATCCAGGAGGCAAATCCAGGAGGAAAATCCAGGAGGATTTTTTTTACAAATTAAATAAATTGCAGCTGCTCACCGAATTGACAGCTGTAACGTAGTTACACCTCCGACACCGCCAAAACACCAGCTATGCGGGACGGCTATCGCGGGTTAATACTTGATCTGATTAAAATCTAGGCATAGTAAATCATCAGTCGTGTGAGTTCTCTGATGGCCATCTGCTGTTATCACCGTACCATCTTGAAGAAGAAGACAAACAGCCCATCTGTCATGTATCCAGGTGCATGGAATGAAACAAAATATTAACAGATGCTTCACAAAACTATTTCATGGTTTGATATCTGTTTATTAGTTTGGTTTGATATCTGTTTATTAGTTTGGTTTGATATCTGTTTATTAGTTTGGTTTGATATCTGTTTATTAGTTTGGTTTGATATCTGTTTATTAGTTTGGTTTGATATCTGTTTATTAGTTTGGTTTGATATCTGTTTATTAGTTTGGTTTGATATCTGTTTATTAGTTTGGTTTGATATCTGTTTATTAGTTTGGTTTGATATCTGTTTATTAGTTTGGTTTGATATCTGTTTATTAGCTCGGTTTGATATCTGTTTATTAGTTTGGTTTGAAATCTGTTTATTAGTTGGGTTTGATATCTGTTTATTAGTTTGGTTTGATATCTGTTTATTAGTTTGGTTTGAAATCTGTTTATTAGTTTGGTTTGAAATCTGTTTATTAGTTTGATATCTGTTTATTAGTTTGGTTTGATATCTGTTTATTAGCTTGGTTTGATATCTGTTTATTAGTTTGGTTTGATATCTGTTTATTAGTTTGGTTTGATATCTGTTTATTAGCTTGGTTTGATATCTCTTTATTAGCTTGGTTTGATATCTGTTTATTAGTTTGGTTTGAAATCTGTTTATTAGTTTGGGATGAGATCTTTTTAATTTGTTTGTGGATCATCCAAAATCAAGTTAAAAACATTCGTGGATTTCCGTATTTACACGGATTTAAGAAAACTATAAAATCAACATGTAAAGTGTTTCATGAGCTGAAATAAAAAATCCAAAAAATGTTTCATACTAAACAAAGCTTATTTCTCTCAAATGTTGTTCACACATTTGTTGACATCCCTGTTAGTGAACATGTCTCCTTTGCCAAGATAATCCATCCACCTGAAAGGTGTGGCCTATCCAGAAGCTGATTAAACAGCATGGTCATTACACAGATGCACCTTGTGCTGGGGACAATAAAAGGCCACTTTAAAATGTGCAGTTTGTCACAAAACACAATGCCACCATGTCTCAAGTTTTCAGGGAGTGTGCAAATTGGCACGCTGACTGCAGGAATGTCCACCAGAGCTGCTACCAGAATCGAATGTAATAAATTGTGGGGAAAAACCTAATTCTGATTGGCAGGGCCTGCCTCTCCAGTGGGTGTGACTGGCTGCCAAGTGGGTGGGCCTATGCCCTCCAAGGCCCACCCATGGCTGCAGCCCTGCCCAGTCATGTGAAATCCATAGATTAGGGCCTAATTTATTTATTTCAGTTGACTGATTTCCCTATATGAACTATAACCCAGTAAAATCTTTGAAATTGAGCCAGATTGTCTGAGTCGTATCCTGAGGCTTTGTTGTGTTGGTAGTGGTTAGCGAAGTTAGCCTTAGGACTAGCAGAATGAGAGGACTTTTTGTATCTATGTTCATATCTTGGCATTTTAAGGCTTTGTGGTGGTAGGAGTGGGTGTCGCTTGTTTTCAGGTGGTTATAGAATTTGAGGGTTGTTGGATATGAATTTGTATGTGTGTATTTTGGTCTAATTTGGCGCTGGGTGTATTTTTTGGGGCTTTTCTCTGTACTGTCTGCTTGCAGCAGGTAGCCTAGTGGTTAAGATCATTGGGCCAGTAATTGAAAGGTTTATGGTTCAAATCCCTGCGGTGACTAGGTGAAAAGTCTGTCGATGTGCCCTTGAGCAAGGCATTTAACCCTAATTGCTCCTGTAAGTCGCTCTGGATAAGCATGTCTGCTAAATGGCTTAATATGTACTCTCTTGCTGGCTGGAGAGTACTTTCCACCTCCGAATGTAATTTGCGCACCGAATTTTACATGTAGAATCACGTGCAAAAATGTTGGCAGTCAGAAGTCTAACGCTGGTCGCTGAACGATCGGCAGACGAACGCTAGATCCACATTCGGTGCGATGTGTGCGAGCCGTTAGAATTCTGCATGCAGGATTCAATTGGATGTTTGTCCCATTTAAAAAATATAAATATTTGATTGGTTAGTGGAACACACACACTTCACCTCCGTATAGGGCTATTGGTTCAATTGTAGATTTGAATATTTGTCTTGTGAGAGCGTAAAAAGCCTATCTTGCTTTCTCTCTCAATTTCATTGAGCAGCCATACAGAAATTAGTCATAGATCTTGTTTTTAAACCCAGATATGAATAATATGAATACTTTATCCGATGTATTTTGTTCCTACTGTGAAATTGTGTTTTACGCCTTGGGATTTAGATTTTTGTTGTTGTTGAGTATAGTGTTTTTTTGTCTTCTTAAAGTTTACTGTCAGGGACCATGTCTAACAGAACTGATGTAGGATATTTAGATCAAGTTGTAGACCCTCTTTTGTGGTTGACAACAGAACTAGATTGTCTGATGTAGGATATTTAGATTACGTTGTAGACCCTCTTTTGTGGTTGACAACAGAACTAGATTGTCTTATCTAACTTTGCTGTTGAAGTATATAAACATTTGAGTTGCCTAACCTGTTCACAGGATTAGTCAAACTCTTGAGGTTCCTAGGGTCTCCACCCAGCTAGGTACATCTGATTTTTGTTTAATGCACATTTACTGGTGTGAGGTCAATACAGACTGTAGGAGGAGGCTAGAGGAGGAGGAGGGGAGGAGAGTAGAGAGGAGGGGAGGAGGAGGGGTAGATGAGGAGGACAGGAGGAGGAGGCTAGAGGAGGAGGAGGGGGGAGGGGAGGGGAAGAGGAGGAGGAGGGGGAGGGTAGAGAGGAGTGGTAGAGGAGGGGTAGATGAGGAGGAGAGAAGGAGGGTAGAGGGGAGGGGAGGGTAAGAGGAGGAGGAGGGTAGAGGAGTGGAGGAGGAGGGGTAGATGAGGAGGAGAGGAGGGTAGGAGGAGGGTAGAGCAGGAGGACAGGAGGAGGAGGAGTGTAGAGGACAGGAGGAGGCGGGCAGAGGGGAGGGGAGGAGGGCAGAGGCTGAATCAGATATCTAATAGATGTAACTTTTAGCTTTTGTGATCGTCATCTCATCCCTCAAGTTGTTATTTGCTCTCAGGTCCCTATCTCTCAGGTCTCTATCGCTCAGGTCCCTATCTCTCAGGTCCCTATCTCTCAGGTCCCTATCGCTCAGGTCCCTATCGCTCAGGTCCCTATCGCTCAGGTCCCTATCGCTCAGGTCCCTATGGCTCAGGTCCCTATCGCTCAGGTCCCTATCGCTCAGGTCCCTATCTCTCAGGTCCCTATCTCTCAGGTCCCTATCTCTCAGGTCCCTATCTCTCAGGTCCCTATCGCTCAGGTCCCTATCGCTCAGGTCCCTATGGCTCAGGTCCCTATCTCTCAGGTCCCTATCACTCAGGTCCCTATCACTCAGGTCCCTATCGCTCAGGTCCCTATCGCTCAGGTCCCTATCGCTCAGGTCCCTATCGCTCAGGTCCCTGTCACTCAGGTCCCTGTCACTCAGGTCCATAGCCTCTTGAAAAAACGAATCTCCATTGTGTATTTTCTCTGAAGAATGTCTGCCTCTCTGCCTGTCAACAATCAGTAACAATGTTTACTGTGGGATTGGAAAAGGAGACAATGAAACAATGATTTTACTAAGTATTGTATGTAGGTATTTACAATGAGATGAGTTGGATTCTGCTGCACAGCAATATGCACATAACATTCACAAACACACACACACACACACACACACACACACACACACACACACACACACACACACACACACACACACACACACACACACACACACACACACACACACACACACACACACACACACACACACACACACACACACACACACACACACACACACACACACACACACACACACACACACACCAGCATAAATAAAAGAAGAACTGCAGTTAGCCTCGAGGTTAGAGCGTTGGGCAAGTAACTGAAAGGTTGCTGGTTTGAATGCTGGAGCTAACAAAGGTGTGCCCTTGAGCAAGGCATTTAACCTTAATTGCTCCAGGTGCTCTGTACAATGGTGACCCTGGCTGTGACCCCACTCTCTGCGTGTGTCTCAGGGCTGAGTTTGAATAGGCAAGAAACACATTTCCATCACACACGTGTGTGTAACAGGACAAATATAAACAGTTCCCTCCAAGTGATTTTATTATTATTCTCAAAGCTCTTAGAAGATAAAACAAAGTGTCGGTGATTAGAGAAAGACTTTGGGGAGAGTTACCACAAAAAAAACATGTCATAGTGCTTTGTGATGTTTTCAAAGAGAAACTTATACCAAGTTTCTCTTTGAAAACATCACAAAGCACTATGACATGTTTTTTTTGTGGTAACTCTCCCCAAAGTCTTTCTCTAATCTACTTTTTTTTTCTCTTCAGAAACTCATTTTCTCAAATTCCCTCTTGGCGCACGGCTGTCTAGGCTGACATTCCTCGTGATGTGGAGTGACTTTAATAAGCACTGAAGCTAAGTCCCAAATGGCTCCCTATTCCCTATTTAGTGCACTACTTTTGACCAGGAACCCATAGGGAATAGGGTACCGGTTGGGATACAAGCCTAACCCTGTCTCCTCTCTGAAGCTGAGTGATAAGCGTATAGTCAGCTCCACCAGAGGACTTCTACTATCTAAATCTCCAAATATGCGATGAATCTGAACAAACAAAATATTTTCCGGGTCCATTTTCTTGGTGCATAATGTGTAATTGAATATACTCCATGTTGGATTCATTTGTTACATTGCATGAAATGTTAAAGTGATAAACTGTCAACTTGTCTTTCAACTAAAATAATGGACCTTGATGAATGCAGAATGTCAGCTAAATGGACTGGCAGTGGGTAGGTTTCCATGCAATTGGCG
This sequence comes from Salvelinus alpinus, assembly GCF_045679555.1. Lineage (NCBI taxonomy): Eukaryota > Metazoa > Chordata > Actinopteri > Salmoniformes > Salmonidae > Salvelinus > Salvelinus alpinus. Next base: position 50,864,332 of record NC_092102.1, on the reverse strand, counting down.
ACACACTTCCATGCGAATACTCTACAATCTGCATCAAAACAATATGCGCATTTTCCCACCCGAGATGGTTCCATCAAAAAACTGCTAAAAGGCTCTGCGTAATGACGTAGTGCACATAAACATAAAATGTGTGGTAAATTCCCATATCGCGAATAAAAAAAAAATCTAAATTAAATGAGTTTCCATCGCATTTTCATTTCAACTCGTGGTTGATCAAATAAATGTTGCGTCATACAGCGAGCGTGCCCTTTCTGGTATTGGCACGTGCGCTCTAGCCAACAGCGCGTCGATATCGATAGATCGCACATTTTTATTTTATTTTTATTTCACCTTTATTTAACCAGGTAGGCTAGTTGAGAACAAGTTCTCATTTGCAACTGCGACCTGGCCAAGATAAAGCATAGCAGTGTGAACAGACAACACAGAGTTACACATGGAGTAAACAATAAACAAGTCAATAACATGGTAGAAAAAAAGAGAATCTATATACAATGTGTGCAAAAGGCATGAGGTAGGCAATAAATCGAATAATTACAATTTAGCAGATTAACACTGGAGTGATAAATCATCAGATGATCATGTGCAAGAAGAGATACTGGTGTGCAAAAGAGCAGAAAAGTAAATAAATAAAAGCAGTATGGGGGGTGAGGTAGGTAAATTGGGTGGGTAGTTTACAGATGGACTATGTACAGATTTTTGCAATTCGTTCCAGTCGCAGGCAGCAGAGAACTGGAAGGAAAGGCGTCCAAATGAGGTTTTGGCTTTAGGGATGATCAGTGAGATACACCTGCTGGAGCGCGTGTTGCGGGTGGGTGTAGCCATCCTGACCAGTGAACTGAGATAAGGCGGCACTTTACCTAGCATAGCCTTGTATATGACCTGGAGCCAGTGGGTCTGACGACGAACATGTAGCGAGGGCCAGCCGACTAGGGCATACAGGTCGCAGTGGTGGGTCGTATAAGGTGCTTTAGTAACAAAACGAATGGCACTGTGATAAACTGCATCCAGTTTGCTGAGTAGAGTATTGGAAGCTATTTTGTAGATGACATCGCCGAAGTCGAGGATCGGTAGGATAGTCAGTTTTACTAGGGTATGTTTGGCGGCGTGAGTGTAGGAGGCTTTGTTGCGGAATAGAAAGCCGATTCTTGATTTGATTTTGGATTGGAGATGTTTGATATGAGTCTGGAAGGAGAGTTTGCAGTCTAGCCAGACACCTAGGTACTTATAGATGTCCACATATTCTAGGTCGGAACCGTCCAGGGTGGTGATGCTAGTCGGGCGTGCGGGTGCAGGCAGCGAACGGTTGAAAAGCATGCATTTGGTTTTACTAGCGTTTAAGAGCAGTTGGAGGCCACGGAAGGAGTGTTGTATGGCATAGAAGCTCGTTTGGAGGTTAGATAGCACAGTGTCCAAGGAAGGGCCGGAAGTATATAGAATGGTGTCGTCTGCGTAGAGGTGGATCAGGGAATCGCCCGCAGCAAGAGCAACATCATTGATGTATACAGAGAAAAGAGTCGGCCCGAGAATTGAACCCTGTGGTACCCCCATAGAGACTGCCAGAGGACCGGACAACATGCCCTCCGATTTGACACACTGAACTCTGTCTGCAAAGTAGTTGGTGAACCAGGCAAGGCAGTCATTAGAAAAACCGAGGCTACTGAGTCTGCCGATAAGAATATGGTGATTGACAGAGTCGAAAGCCTTGGCCAGGTCGATGAAGACGGCTGCACAGTAATGTCTTTTATCGATGGCGGTTATGATATCGTTTAGTACCTTGAGCGTGGCTGAGGTGCACCCGTGACCGGCTCGGAAACCGGATTGCACAGCGGAGAAGGTACGGTGGGATTCGAGATGGTCAGTGATCTGTTTGTTGACTTGGCTTTCGAAGACCTTAGATAGGCAGGGCAGGATGGATATAGGTCTGTAACAGTTTGGGTCCAGGGTGTCTCCCCCTTTGAAGAGGGGGATGACCGCGGCAGCTTTCCAATCCTTGGGGATCTCAGATGATACGAAGGAGAGGTTGAACAGGCTGGTGATAGGGGGTGCGACAATGGCGGCGGACAGTTTCAGAAATAGGGGGTCCAGATTGTCAAGCCCAGCTGATTTGTATGGGTCCAGGTTTTCCAGCTCTTTCAGAACATCTGCTATCTGGATTTGGGTAAAGGAGAAGCTGGGGAGGCTTGGGCGAGTAGCAGCGGGGGGGGCGGGGCTGTTGGCCAAGGTTGGAGTCGCCAGGAGGAAGGCATGGCCAGCCATTGAGAAATGCTTGTTGAAGTCTTCGATTATCACGGATTTATCGGTGGTGACCGTGTTACCTAGCCTCAGTGCAGTGGGCAGCTGGGAGGAGGTGCTCTTGTTCTCCATGGACTTTACAGTATCCCAGAACTTTTTGGAGTTAGAGCTACAGGATGCAAATTTCTGCTTGAAAAAGCTGGCCTTTGCTTTCCTGACTGACTGCGTGTATTGGTTCCTGACTTCCCTGAACAGTTGCATATCGCGGGGGCTCTTCGATGCTATTGCAGTTCGCCACAGGATGTTTTTGTGCTGGTCGAGGGCAGTCAGGTCTGGAGTGAACCAAGGGCTATATCTGTTCTTGGTTCTGCATTTTTTGAACGGAGCATGCTTGTCTAATATGGTGAGGAAGTAACATTTAAAGAATGACCAGGCATCCTCAACTGACGGGATGAGGTCCATATCCTTCCAGGGTACCCGGGCCAGGTCGATTAGAAAGGCCTGCTCGCTGAAGTGTTTTAGGGAGCGTTTGACAGTGATGAGGGGTGGTCGTTTGACCGCGGACCCGTGGCGGATACAGGCAATGAGGCAGTGATCGCTGAGATCTTGATTGAAGACAGCAGAGGTGTATTTGGAGGGCAGGTTGGTCAGGATAATGTCTATTAGGGTGCCCATGTTTACGGATTTAGGGTTGTACCTGGTGGGTTCCTTGATGACTTGTGTGAGATTGAGGGCATCAAGCTTGGATTGTAGGACTGCCGGGGTGTTAAGCATATCCCAGTTTAGGTCACCTAACAGAACAAACTCTGAAGCTAGATGGGGAGCGATCAATTCACAGATGGTGTCCAGGGCACAGCTGGGAGCTGAGGGGGGTCGGTAGCAGGCGGCAACAGTGAGAGACTTATTTCTGGAGAGATTAATTTTTAAAATTAGAAGTTCGAATTGTTTGGGCATAGACCTGGAAAGTATGACAGAACTTTGCAGGCTATCTCTGCAGTAGATTGCAACTCCTCCCCCTTTGGCAGTTCTATCTTGACGGAAAGTGTTATAGTTGGGTATGGAAATCTCAGAATTTTTGGTGGCCTTCCTAAGCCAGGATTCGGACACGGCAAGGACATCAGGGTTGGCAGAGTGTGCTAAAGCGGTGAGTAAGGCAAACTTAGGGAGGAGGCTTCTGATGTTGACATGCATGAGGCCAAGGCTTTTTCGATCACAGAAGTCAACAAATGAGGGTGACTGGGGACATGCAGGGCCTGGGTTTACCTCCACATCACCCGAGGAACAGAGGAGTAGTAGGATGAGGGTGCGGCTAAAGGCTATCAAAACTGGTCGCCTAGAGCGTTGGGGACAAAGAATAAAAGGAGCAGATTTATGGGCGTGGTAGAATAGATTCTGGGCATAATGTGCAGACAGGGGTATGGTGGGGCGTGGGTACAGCGGAGGCAAGCCCAGGCACTGGGTGATGATAAGAGAGGTTGTATCTCTGGACATGCTGGTCTCAATGGGTGAGGTCACCGCATGTGTGGGGGGTGGGACCAAGGAGGTATCAGAGGTACGGAGAGTGGAACTACAGGGTCCATTGCAAACCAAAACAATGATAATGATAACTAGCCTGAACAACAGTATGCAAGGCATATTGATATTTGAGAGAGACATACAATAAGGCATAAAGTGATTGCAGGTCTTGATTGGGAGAGCTAGCTAAAACAACAGGTAAGATAACAGCAGCAATAACAGGGTGCTAGTCTAACACAGCAACAACAGGTAAAAATGGCGATGACTAGGCAGAGAGGGTCGGATTAACTACACACAGATCCTGAGTTAAAGCACAGAGCCGACAGATAAAACACAAATAAACAGAATGGAGTACCGTGAATTAATGGACAGTCAAGCATGCATCAGCTATGTAGCCAAGTGATCATAGTGTCCAGGGGGCAGCCGTAGATGGAGCAGGGAGGCCTCCACTAAGCTAGCACGCGGCGTTTAAAGTTAGTAGCCCGGGGGGTGGTCTGCTCAGACGGAGGGGGTCTGCTCAGACGTGGTCGTGTCGACAGAGAATCCAAGCCAGATGGCGATGGCGAAAGAGAGGTTGTGAAATGTAGAATTGTGTTTGCTAACTGGTGCTAGCTTCGTGGCAGTGGCGCTAGGTGCGCTAGCTGCAAGCTAGCTGTGAGGATCAGAAGTAGTGGCTCAGGGATTACGGCAGGAATCCGGCGTTGTTGTCGAGAGACAGTCCGATGCTGGTAAATTGGTGAGTAATATCCAGGCTAATAACAGGGCTGGTGTCTGTGCAGAAGGTAAAAGCTACTAGCAGCGGCAAAAAAAAAAATGGCTAAATTAGCTTGTAGCTGGTATTGTAGCCCAAGAATTCGCTGGTAGGCCTCTTCAGCTAGCCGGCAGATGGGCCTAGCTCGAGGCTAGCTCAAGGCTAACTGGTGCTTGCTTCGGGACAGAGGTGTTAGCCAGTAGTAGCCACTCGGTTGCAGCTAGCTAGCTGTGATGATACGGTGTAATTGTCCAGAGCTTGCGTCAGGAATCCGGTGATGTGGTAGAGAAAAAGCAGTCCTATATGCTCTGGGTTGATATCGCGCTTGCAGACTGGCAGGTATTGGCCCGGTATTGAAGCTGGCTGTGTCCGAGTTGAGGGTGAAGACCGCAGCAGTGGCTAACTGACTACTAGCTAGTAGCTAGTTATCTGGCTAGCTTCTGATTGGGGTTACGGTTCTAAAGTATAAAAAGAATAGCAGGTCCGTACCACATTGGGCGAGGCGGAATGTAGGAATGTATATTCAGTTCCTAGGTGGAAAGTGAAATTAAAATATATACGAAATGTATACGAAAAATACGAAGACTATTTACACTATTTACACGGGACAGGACAAGACAAAGGACACGTCCGACTGCTACGCCATCTTGGGTTGTGTACATATAGCCTACATCCCGAGATTACTGTATTATGGACACAAGATCAGGTTATTTTTATTTGTCAAACGGCAGCCAAGCGTCAATGATCATGTCACCATAACAGAAAGCAGTATCAAGCTCGTCCTTGCACGTTCAACACCCTGTGAAGTTCACCATAAATTGGAAAAACGACAGAACATGTCATTGCACCACTCCCAAGTTTACTTCAATATATGATGGTTGGTTATTATATCATATTGCACATAAAAGCATTTCCACTGACCTTTCTGGCATAATTCATTTCACCTACACAAAAATATACCGCTTTGTCTCGCATATTTAAAAAAAATCTGTTTCCATCAGACCTGTCATTTTATGTTTGATTCGACATGTACTTAATTGGCGTAAAATGATGAGACGGAAATCTGGTTAGTGATGAGGTGAATTCACCATCAGATTGGATGTCCGTTATTGACAGAATGTAGAAGAGTAGAATGTTTTACATCACTGTACAGGGAGGTGGAGAAGACGGCAGTTCGCCCTTCACCGGTCCATAGTTAGCCTGCACTCGGGTTGATTAACGTTGTGCCTCTGGATGAAACCTATAACACAAAGACAATACACGAGGAGAAGGGAGCCACAGAGTAACATGACAGAGAGTAGGAGGACAACCTTTCTAAGAATTAGTCATATGTTTTACGAACATGTTAATGAACTACAGTACACTTGACTCATTAGCACCCACATGCTTGACAAGGGCCGTTGAAACATCAAACGCATAATGGAACCGTGTCATTGTGTTTCCCTACCTATTTTTCATCTGTGGCGCTGTCAATACCACGGATACTCAACTGGCCCGGCGTTGTCCGGGTTACGGTTCGGCCGGGGTAGCACGTCATTGTAAATAAGAATTTGTTCTTAAACTGACTTGCCTAGTTAAATAAAAATTATTATTTTTATTTTTAATTATGTAATGGATATTAAACTCTATCTAAATCAGGCGACAGCCTGGTCCCAGATCAGTTTGTGTTGTATAGCCAGCTCCTACGGTTGACAGCCTGACCCCAGATCAGTTTGTGCTGTATAGCCAGCTCCTACGGTTGACAGCCTGACCCCAGATCAGTTTGTGTTGTATAGCCAGCTCCTACGGTTGACAGCCTGACCCCAGATCAGTTTGTGCTGTATAGCCAGCTCATATGGTTGACAGCCTGACCCCAGATCAGTTTGTGTTGTATAGCCAGCTCCTACGGTTGACAGCCTGACCCCAGATCAGTTTGTGCTGTATAGCCAGCTCCTATGGTTGACAGCCTGACCCCAGATCAGTTTGTGTTGTATAGCCAGCTCCTACGGTTGACAGCCTGACCCCAGATCAGTTTGTGCTGTATAGCCAGCTCCTACGGTTGATAGCCTGACCCCAGATCAGTTTGTGCTGTATAGCCAATTCCTACGGTTGACAGCCTGACCCCAGATCCGTTTGTGCTGTATAGCCAGCTCCTACGGTTGACAGCCTGACCCCAGATCAGTTTGTATTGTAGAGAGTCCGATGAGTACCGTTGCCCCATAACGGGATAGGGTCCTAGCTCTTATGGTTGACAGCCTGGCCCCAGATCAGTTTGGTCCTATGGTCATTGTCATTCCAAACATGCACAACAAATAGATCTTTGGCATTTCTGTCTGTCAGATAACAGTGTACTGATACTCAATCATATCAATACATATCAATCATAGATGTCTTTACGACAGACCAGTTAATAAGCCATGACTCTCTCTCCCCGTCTCTCTCTCTCTCCCCGTCTCTCTCTCTCTCCCCGTCTCTCTCTCTCTCCCCGTCTCTCTCTCTCTCCCCGTCTCTCTCTCTCCCCGTCTCTCTCTCTCTCCCCGTCTCTCTCTCTCCCCGTCTCTCTCTATCTCTCCGTCTCTCTCTCTCTCTCCGTCTCTCTCTCTCTCCCCGTCTCTCTCTATCTCCCCGTCTCTCTCTCTCTCTCTCTCCCCGTCTCTCTCTCTCTCCCCGTCTCTCTCTCTCCCCGTCTCTCTCTCTCTCTCTCTCTCTCTCCCCGTCTCTCTCTCTCTCCCCGTCTCTCTCTCTCCCCGTCTCTCTCTCTCTCCCCGTCTCTCTCTCTCCCCGTCTCTCTCTATCTCTCCGTCTCTCTCTCTCTCCGTCTCTCTCTCTCTCCCCGTCTCTCTCTATCTCCCCGTCTCTCTCTATCTCCCCGTCTCTCTCTATCTCTCCGTCTCTCTCTCTCTCCCCGTCTGTCTCTATCTCTCCGTCTCTCTCTATCTCCCCGTCTCTCTCTCTCCCCGTCTCTCTCTCCCCGTCTCTCTTCTCTCTCTCTCTCATCCATCTGACTGATGCAGATTGATGGTCCCGACGGAGAAACGCTCTAAGATGATTGGTTGTGATGGACGGTGTATCTCAGTTGTAATCCAATCAGATGCCTCGTCCGAGCCTGTCTGCCTGAATCCACTGGTCCTATCAGGGACGTGACCATATTTCAACCTGTCTGCTACGCGTCCTGTAAATCTACCCGTGACATCTACCCCTCTCACGGGCAAGACAGAGATACTACAGGACCTTTTTTTAGAGGTATGGATATAGTCGATAAGGTACCATTTTCCCTATGTAGTGCGTTACAGTAGACTAGAGCCCTATGAGTACCGTGGCCCCATAAAAGGATAGGGTCCCATTTGGGACACAAAGTCTGTTTCTGACACTTTCTATTATTCTCCTCAAAAATGGACAATGAAATATTGGTCTGAAACTGTTAACACAGGAAATTACATTGCAGATGACTCGGATGTTAGCTTTAAGATATACCTCTCCCATGTGTAGGTGGTTTCCTGTGTGTGACAGAGAGAGTTGAAAACCGTGAGCCATGAGCATGTTTACCACCAGTCATCGTCAATTAAAAAAAAAAAGTAAACTTTATTTAACTAGGAATGTCAGTTAAGAACAAATTCTTATTTACAATGACGCCTACCAAAAGGCAAAGGGCCCCGTGCAGGGACAGGAGGCAGGAATTTAAAAATAAATAAATAAAATATAGGACAACACAATACTACATAAAGAGAGACCTAAGACAACAGTATACAGTGCCTTGCAAAAGTATTCACCCCCCTTTGACATTTTTCTATTTTGTTGCATTACAACCTGTAATTTAAATTGATTTTTATATGGATTTCATGTAATGGACAAACACAAAATAGTCCAAATTGGTGAAGTGAAAAAAAGAACTTGTTCTGAAAGGACCCAGAGTAACACCACTAAGCAAGTGGCACCATGAAGACCAAGGAGCTCTCCAAACAGGTCAGGGACAAAGTTGTGGAGAAGTACAGATCAGGGTTGGGTTATATAAAAATATCAGAAACTTTGAACATCCTTTGGAGCACCATGAAATCCATTATTAAAAAATGGAAAGAATATGGCACCAAAACAAACCTGCCAAGAGAGGGCCGCCCACCAAAACTCACGGACCAGGCGAGGAGGACATTAATCAGAGAGGAAACAAAGAGATCAAAGATAACCATGAAGGAGCTGCAAAGCTCCACAGCGGAGATTGGAGTATCTGTCCATAGGACCACTTTAAGCCGTACACTCCACAGAGCTGGGCTTTACGGAAGAGTGACCAGAAAAAAGCCATTGCTTAAAGGGAAAAAAAGCAAACATGTTTGGTGTTTGCCAAAAGGCATGTGGGAGACTCCCCAAACATATGGAAGAAGGTACTCTGGTCAGATTAGACTAAATTGAGCTTTTTGGCCATCAAGGTAATTGCTATGTCTGGTGCAAAACCCAACACCTGTCATCACCCCAAGAACACCATCCCCACAGTGAAGCATGGGGGTGGTAGCATCATGCTGTGGGTGTGTTTTTGTAATCGGCAGGGACTGGGAAACTGTTCAGAATTGAAGGAATGATGGATAGCGCTACATACAGGGACATTCTTGAGGGAAACCTGTTTCAGTCTTCAAGAGATTTGAGACTGGGACGGAGGTTCACCTTAAAGCTGGACAATGACTCTAAGCACACTGCTAAAGCAACACTCTAGTGGTTTAAGGGGAAACATTTGAATGTCTTTGAATGGCCTAGTAAAAGCCCAGACCTCAATCCAATTGAGAATCTGTGGTATGACTTAAAGATTGCTGTACACCAGCGGAACCAATCCAACCTGAAGGAGCTTGAACAGTTTTGCCTTGAAGAATGGGCAGAAATCCCAGTGGCTAGATGTGCCAAGCTTATAGAGACATACCCCAAGAGACTTGCAGCTGTAATTGCTGCAAAAATTGGCTCTACAACGTATTGACTTTGGGGGGATGAATAGTTATGCACGCTCAAGTTTTCATTTTTTTTCGTCTTATTTCTTGTTTGTTTCACAATAAACAAAAAAATGAATCTTCAAAGTGGTAGGCATGTTGTGTCAATCAAATGATAGAAACCCTCTAAAAATCTATTTTAATTCCAAGTTGTAAGACAACAAAATAGGAAAAATGCCAAGGTGGGTGAAAACTTTCGCAAGCCACTGTAGCAAGGCAGCAACGCATGATAACACAGCATGGTAGCAACACATAACAACACAACATGGTAGCAACACATGACAACACAACATGGTAGCAACACATGACAACACAACATAATCCCATCATTGATATTAGTTTTGATGATTATGAAAACAGGAGTCAGTCAATATGATGGAGATGTTACCAGACCAGGAGTCAGTCAATATGATGGAGATACCAGACCAGGAGTCAGTCAATATGATGGAGATACCAGACCAGGAGTCAGTCAATATGATGGAGATACCAGACCAGGAGTCAGTCAATATGATGGAGATACCAGACCTGGAGTCAGTCAATATGATGGAGATACCAGACCAGGAGTCAGTCAATATGATGGAGATACCAGACCAGGAGTCAGTCAATATGATGGAGATACCAGACCAGGAGTCAGTCAATATGATGGAGATACCAGACCTGGAGTCAGTCAATATGATGGAGATACCAGACCAGGAGTCAGTCAATATGATGGAGATACCAGACCAGGAGTCAGTCAATATGATGGAGATACCAGACCAGGAGTCAGTCAATATGATGGAGATACCAGACCAGGAGTCAGTCAATATGATGGAGATACCAGACCAGGAGTCAGTCAATATGATGGAGATACCAGACCAGACCTTATCATATCCTGTTCAACACACTAAAAGCTGCATAACAAATGACACCTTATTCCCTATAGAGCTCTGGTCAAACGTAGCGCACTATGTAAAAAACATGGTTCCATTTGGTACACTAACACAGGCTACAGTCAATGCTCTCCTCTCCTCTCCACTTTCCTCCTCTACGTCTCAGAAAACAGGATGTCATTATTTTTCACTAGCTCTTCTGTTCTCATGCGTGTTTTCACTCTGTCTCATATGAAGGAAAAAGACTAGGCTTCCGATAATCTGTTACGAAATACAACAACAGCATTTAAGTGTAGAGCATGAGCCTACCAACGCTCTGTGAATTCTCCATGACTCCTTCTTGAAAAATAACACCCTTATTCTAAGTGCTGTTACACGGCTGTGTTTTGACAGACAGTCCACGACACACACGACACACACAAACGTTCTGAATGTCCCTACAGGGATGGAGTTGACAGAAAGTCTTCTCGATTAAACTGTCTCATCTCAACTGTCCACGTCAGATTTTCTATAACTTGGTCTGAATTAAAGAAACACTCGGGCTGGACTTGTGAGAAATTTGTGTTAACTCCCCCGAACTAATGCCTAGGCTTTAGCTTACTGGGCTAACACGGTATCGTGGGTACTGGATTACATTAAAAACTTTGGCTGGATGTAGTCCACCGGGGCTGTGCAGTGTAAGAGTGTGCAGGGGGTGTTTAAAAGACTTGTATTAGCTCCCCCTAAGCTAATGCCTAGGCTTTAACTCAACGGGCTAACATGGTCTTAGGGCGTGCAGACGATCTGGGTTCAAGCCCACCCTTTACGTTGTCTTTTTGTCAAGCAAACATTTTGTGTGGAAGGTACTACGCGGCGCACAGATCCCCCCTCGTGCACTCAACGTCGTCGAGATACGTCGAGTTTCCTCGTAGGCCTATTTTGGCAGGGAGAAACTGTGAAGCCTGCTCTATAGCCTATTGCCTGTTTCTGTTTTTAATTAAAGTATTTTATTACAGAATGTGAAACATTATGTCTGTTTGCTGTTTTCATTAAATCATGCATAGGTGTTCTTTATAAGGCCTAAAATAAATGTGTTCATATGGGCAGGATATTATGTATAGGTTATATAGCAGACCCAATTGTGATCAATTCTGGAAATTAAACATTTCACGTGGGAGAAAACATTATTTGGTAAAAGGCCAACAATGAAAAAAAGACTATTTGTCACATGACTATAGAAATGTAAACAGTGTGATATTAGAGACACAAAGTAACCATAACCTCTGATGAAAGGGTTAGGTTATACCGGGCTCTCATCATCATTACCATTATTCACATTCTAATCCAATCAAGTCACAATTATCAGCTTTGTTATTGACATCAGTGAGTAGTGGGTTTTCCGAGTGAGGAGAGACACAAGGGCAGGTCTACCAACTGGAAAACCAAAATGATTATGAAATTCGAACCACAGAAATACAATGTTTACATAACATTTATACTGACTCCACACACACATACAATCTTCATTTACGCTGCTGCTACTCTGTTTATCATGCATCCTGAGGCCTAGTCACCTTACCCCTCTACATATCTACCTCCATCATTTATGCTGGTAGGTCTATTCACATTCTAACGAGAGCGTACAGGTCACAGTGGTGGATAGTATATGGGGCTTTGGTGACAAAACGAATGGCACTGTGATAGACTGCATCCAATTTGCTGAGTAGAGTGTTGGAGGCTATTTTGTCAACGACAATGCCGAAGTCGAGGATCGGTAGGATGGTCAGTTTTACGAGGGTATGTTTGGCAGCATGAGTGAAGGATGCTTTGTTACGAAATAGGAAGCCGATTCTAGATTTAATTTTGGATTGGAGATGTTTAATGTGAGTCTGGAAGGAGAGTTTACAGTCTAACCAGACACCTAGGTATTTGTAGTTGTCCACATATTCTAAGTCAGAACCGTCCAGAGTAGTGATGCTGGATGGGCGGGCAGGTGCGGGCAGCGATCGGTTGAAGAGGATGCGTTTAGTTTTACTTGCATTTAAGAGCAGTTGGAGGCCACGGAAGGAGAGTTGAATGGCATTGAAGCTCGTCTGGAGGTTAGTTAACACATTATCCAAAGAAGGGCCAGAGGTATACAGAATGGTGTCGTCTGCGTAGAGGTGGATCAAAGAATCACCAGCGGCAAGAGCGACATCATTGATGTATACAGAGAAGAGAGTCGGCCCGAGAATTGAACCCTGTGGCACGCCCATAGAGACTGCCAGAGGTCCGGACAACAGGCTGAACTAATGGATTATAGAGCAACCAATGTAATTATCACAACACAGGTTGTAAAATTGTGTTTTTACTGGCTTGGCTTCCTCAGTGATTTAACCCTGCTACTGTAAATTATACGACAGTTGAACAGTACCAGCATAACACCATTAGATAAGACTAGTTGAATGTATGCATCAACTATGGCATAGTCCTCAACCTTTGCACAGTGACCAGACCGTACAAATGTACGTAGGTAGGAAGGCAAACAGGATCTAGCTACAGCCATGTCTATCAGACATGCTTAGGCACATGTGTTTATAGTAAAGCCAGTTTATCAGTTTTAGAGATTGACAACAGTTCGAACCCCTAGAGTCGTTGTCTAGAAAAATCGAATTAGCATTAAGAAAAAGCATAATCAATACACTGCATTCGCCGATGTCACACCTCCCCACCTGCGGTGAAAGGTGACAGAGCTAGAGCGATTTTGGCAGACCATGAGACATCCTGAAAATTAGATAATGAAACTCTCACGAACACGATGGTGCTCAACCGTTTTGCTCTACGACCCCCACAAGCGTCTTGGGACTCGTCTGAAGTCGATACAGCTGATCTGCCAACTTCTGTCTGTAGTGTCCAAACAGTTCGAGCTACACACGAAGGTAAGACTCTCGAGAAACACGTAACATGTTGGTTGTTTTGCTCTAGGATGCCCACAAGCCTCATAATACTTGTCTGAAGGTCCTCCAGTACCAGTTAAAAAATGTATGGAAGTAAACTGTACATGTGACTCGTTTCAGGAAACTAGGTGTATATCGCATGTCAATACTTCATAGGATTTGTACGTAAAAAGTTATTTGTTTAAATCATTTTTTTGGGAGGGGCAGAAATGACTTCTGGAACATGTGAACTTTAATGTACCTTTGTAGCCAACTTGTATAGCATCTGTAAATAGAAATAAAATGGGTAAATCACCTAGTTGGTTTATCCATGAAAAAAATGTAACATTCCCGCTAGCCATGAGCGGAGCTGCGATAATGGCTGGACTGGACATGCCGAGAGATACGTTTGGTTTGTCATGTAGCACGCCTCTGTCTAAAACATGAACTGCTCAGTATGAATAGGTAATCCTTTCTAATGCAGATTAAATTTATTAAGATATCACGAACTGCGAAAGTGTTGCTAATGCTGACTCTCTCTGACTGAAAGGAATCAGACAAATAGGAAATTCCTGATTTAGGTTAAATAAAAAAAATATTTGAACCAGACATTGTAGACTCTTCTGAAATGGCGATCAACAGTCTTGTTGTCTAGGAAGAAGTTGACCGAGTTTTGAAATCAGCCCGGTGGGAACAGACTATGATAGCTAAGGGGATGGAGAAAATTCTGGCATTTGATTGCAAATATGAAGGAGGGAGTCGAAAAGAAGAATGTTGTATAAAACACCTGTCTCCGGATTACATCTTCAAACTAAGGGCAACCGTGACAGAGAGGGAGAAGTGTCCATCCATGTATGCGGATAAGAGAGCTTGCTACATTTTCTGAAAAAAAAGAAAAAATGGTATTGCTAGTTTAAGTGTACTGTTAGATAGCTAGCTAACGTAAGCGGGCTGGCTCGCTAGCTAACATTACGTGTATGATCTGTGTAGTAATATTATTTGTATATCAGAAAGCCATTTTGAATTGCTAGTTATAGCCGAACGTTAGCATAACATAAAGCCTTATAGTGTGATCAGTATAACATAGAGCTTTATAGTGTGATCAGTATAACATAGAGCTTTATAGTGTGATCAGTATCACATAGAGCTTTATAGTGTGATCAGTATAACATAGAGCCTTATAGTGTGATCAGTATCACATAGAGCTTTATAGTGTGATCAGTATAACATAGAGCTTTATAGTGTGATCAGTATCACATAGAGCTTTATAGTGTGATCAGTATCACATAGAGCTTTATAGTGTGATCAGTATAACATAGAGCCTTATAGTGTGATCAGTATCACATAGAGCTTTATAGTGTGATCAGTATCACATAGAGCTTTATAGTGTGATCAGTATAACATAGAGCTTTATAGTGTGATCAGTATAACATAGAGCTTTATAGTGTGATCAGTATCACATAGAGCTTTATAGTGTGATCAGTATAACATAGAGCCTTATAGTGTGATCAGTATCACATAGAGCTTTATAGTGTGATCAGTATCACATAGAGCTTTATAGTGTGATCAGTATAACATAGAGCTTTATAGTGTGATCAGTATCACATAGAGCTTTATAGTGTGATCAGTATCACATAGAGCTTTATAGTGTGATCAGTATCACATAGAGCTTTATAGTGTGATCAGTATCACATAGAGCTTTATAGTGTGATCAGTATAACATAGAGCTTTATAGTGTGATCAGTATCACATAGAGCCTTATAGTGTGATCAGTATCACATAGAGCTTTATAGTGTGATCAGTATCACATAGAGCTTTATAGTGTGATCAGTATCACATAGAGCTTTATAGTGTGATCAGTATAACATAGAGCTTTATAGTGTGATCAGTATAACATAGAGCTTTATAGTGTGATCAGTATAACATAGAGCTTTATAGTGTGATCAGTATCACATAGAGCTTTATAGTGTGATCAGTATCACATAGAGCTTTATAGTGTGATCAGTATCACATAGAGCTTTATAGTGTGATCAGTATCACATAGAGCTTTATAGTGTGATCAGTATCACATAGAGCTTTATAGTGTGATCAGTATCACATAGAGCCTTATAGTGTGATCAGTATAACATAGAGCTTTATAGTGTGATCAGTATAACATAGAGCTTTATAGTGTGATCAGTATCACATAGAGCCTTATAGTGTGATCAGTATAACATAGAGCTTTATAGTGTGATCAGTATAACATAGAGCTTTATAGTGTGATCAGTATCACATAGAGCTTTATAGTGTGATCAGTATCACATAGAGCTTTATAGTGTGATCAGTATCACATAGAGCTTTATAGTGTGATCAGTATCACATAGAGCTTTATAGTGTGATCAGTATCACATAGAGCTTTATAGTGTGATCAGTATCACCCAGAGCTTTATAGTGTGATCAGTATCACATAGAGCTTTATAGTGTGATCAGTATCACATAGAGCTTTATAGTGTGATCAGTATCACATAGAGCTTTATAGTGTGATCAGTATCACATAGAGCTTTATAGTGTGATCAGTATCACATAGAGCCTTATAGTGTGATCAGTATCACATAGAGCTTTATAGTGTGATCAGTATCACATAGAGCTTTATAGTGTGATCAGTATAACATAGAGCTTTATAGTGTGATCAGTATCACATAGAGCTTTATAGTGTGATCAGTATAACATAGAGCTTTATAGTGTGATCAGTATCACATAGAGCCTTATAGTGTGATCAGTATCACATAGAGCTTTATAGTGTGATCAGTATCACATAGAGCTTTATAGTGTGATCAGTATCACATAGAGCTTTATAGTGTGATCAGTATAACATAGAGCTTTATAGTGTGATCAGTATCACATAGAGCCTTATAGTGTGATCAGTATCACATAGAGCTTTATAGTGTGATCAGTATCACATAGAGCTTTATAGTGTGATCAGTATCACATAGAGCTTTATAGTGTGATCAGTATCACATAGAGCTTTATAGTGTGATCAGTATAACATAGAGCTTTATAGTGTGATCAGTATCACATAGAGCCTTATAGTGTGATCAGTATCACATAGAGCTTTATAGTGTGATCAGTATAACATAGAGCTTTATAGTGTGATCAGTATCACATAGAGCCTTATAGTGTGATCAGTATCACATAGAGCTTTATAGTGTGATCAGTATCACATAGAGCTTTATAGTGTGATCAGTATAACATAGAGCTTTATAGTGTGATCAGTATCACATAGAGCTTTATAGTGTGATCAGTATAACATAGAGCTTTATAGTGTGATCAGTTTAACATAGAGCTTTATTGTGTGATCAGTTTAACATAGAGCCTTATAGTGTGATCAGTATCACATAGAGCTTTATAGTGTGATCAGTATCACATAGAGCTTTATAGTGTGATCAGTATAACATAGAGCCTTATAGTGTGATCAGTATCACATAGAGCTTTATAGTGTGATCAGTATCATATAGAGCTTTATAGTGTGATCAGTATCACATAGAGCCTTATAGTGTGATCAGTATCACATAGAGCTTTATAGTGTGATCAGTATCACATAGAGCTTTATAGTGTGATCAGTATAACATAGAGCTTTATAGTGTGATCAGTATCACATAGAGCTTTATATGTCACTCCTGCCCCTGCTCCCCCTCTCTGGTGCTTGAGGGCGCCAGGCTGCCCATCATTACGCACACCTGTCACCATCATTACGTACACCTGTCACCATCATTATGCACATCAGTCCTTCATTGGACTCACCCGGACTGCGTCCCTTTGTTGATTGCCCCCCTCTATATCTGTCTGCTCCTCAGTTTGTTCCCCGTGTCAGCATTACTGTTGTTTTGTTTCCCCTGTCCAGACGCTGTCTGTGTTCTGTTTTATGTCCATTTTTTATTAAATGTTCACTCCCTGTACTTGCTTCCTCTCTCCCAGGGTCTGTCCTCACATTATAGTGTGATCAGTATAACTTAGAGCCTTATAGTGTGATGAGTATAACATTGAGCCTTATAGTCTGATCAGTTTAACATAGAGCCTTTGGGAAATGCCACAAAACAGGACATTTAATTCCCCCCCCCACCCCCATCAATACACCAGGAGTCGTCATACGGTGTATCATTCAGCCCTCGAAGCCCAGACCTGCCTTCCTTCCGGGCAATTATGTGTGAAACACATCTCACTGTCCTAGAAATGCCTCAGACCTCATGAAAACAAGCCGGATTCCCCCAGGGTTAAATTCCCCTTTAAATAAACTAAAGTGTTACTGTTAAGTTTAGTAGTATAGTGTGAGGGGTTAACTTCTACTTGGTCACCATCCCGGATCCGGGAGCATCCTCATCAGTAAAAAAGCTGACTAGCATAGCCTAGCATAGCGCCACAAGTAAATACTAGCATATAAATATCAAGACACCAAATGAAAGTCCAAGACACCAAATGAAAGATACACATCTTGTGAATCCAGCCATCATTTCCGATTTTTAAAATGTTTTACAGCGAAAACACAATATGTATTTCTATTAGCTAACCACAATAGCAAAAGACTCAACCGCATATTTTCACCATATTTTTCACAATTTTTTTACCGCATAGGTAGCTATCACAAAACCGACCAAATAGAGATATAATTAGTCACTAACCAAGAAACAACTTCATCAGATGACAGTCTTATAACATGTTATACAATAAATCTATGTTTTGTTTCGAAAATGTGCATATTTGAGGTATAAATCATAGTTTTACATTGCAGCTACCATAAAAAATATCACCAAAGCAGCCGGAATAATTACAGAGAGCAACGTGAAATACCCAAATACTCATCATAAAACATTTATGAAAAATACATGGTGTACAGCAAATGAAAGATAAACATCTTGTGAATCCAGCTAATATTTCAGATTTCTTAAGTGTTTTACAGCGAAAACACAATATAGCATTATATTAGCTTACCACAATAGCCAAACAAACACACAACCGCATTCATTCACCGCAAAGGTAGCGATCGCAAAAAAACAGCAAAAGATATAAGATTATTCACTAACCTTGACAAACTTCATCAGATGACAGTCCTATAACATCATGTTACACAATACATGTATGTTTTGTTCGAAAATGTGCATATTTAGCGGTACAAATCGTGGTTTTACAATGTGAATACGTAGTCAAAATGCACAAAATTATCCAGAGATATTTTGGACAGTCACCTAATCTAATCAAATAACTCATCATAAACTTTACTAAAAAAGACATGTTGTACAGCAAATGAAAGATACACTAGTTCTTAATGCAACCGCTGTGTTAGATTTTTTTAAATAACTTTAGTACGACATACAGCTTACGTTATAGCGAGACAGCGCCCGCAATAAGTGCGTAAAATATGACTAAACATTTTCCACAGAAATACGAAATAACATCATAAATGGTTCCTACTTTTGCTGAGCTTCCATCAGAATCTTGTACAAGGAGTCCTTTGTCCAGAATAATTGTTGTTTGGTTTTAGAATGTCCTCTTCTCCTGTCGAATTAGCAACCATAGCTAGCCATGTGGCACAAACGTGCCCAACTTCACATGACGCAAAGAAAAGAAGATTCCAAAACTCGCAATAAACGTTCAATAAACTGATATAACTCGGTTGAAAAAAACTACTTTATGATGTTTTTATCACATCTATCAAATAAAATCAGAGCCGGAGATATCTAACGTGTATACCGAAAGCTTTTCAGGAGGCAATTCAGAAGGTTCCTTCGAAGACAATGAAATTTCCAGACCTGTCACTCCAAAAGCTCTTGTTCGGCCTCAGATCAAGCTAGACACCCCATTCCACCTCTCACTGCCTGTTGACATCTAGTGGAAGGCGTATGCAGTGCATGTATATCCATAGATTTCAGGCAAATTAATAGGAAGGCCCTGGAACAGAGCCTCAATTTCAGTTTTTTCACTTCCTGTCAGGAAGTTTGCTGCAAAATGAGTTCTGTTTTACTCACAGATATAATTCAAACGGTTTTAGAAACTTGAGAGTGTTTTCTATCCAATAGTAATAATAATATGTATATTGTACGAGCTAGAATAGAGTACGATGCAGTTTAATTTGGGCATGAATTTTTACAAAGTGAAAATAGCGCCCCCCTATTGAGAAAATTAAGGCAGTAGTCTAGTGTGAGGGGTTATGACAGTAGTCTAGTGTGAGGGGTTATGTCAGTAGTCTAGTGTGAGGGGTTATGACAGTAGTCTAGTGTGAGGGGTTATGTCAGTAGTCTAGTGTGAGGGGTTATAACAGTAGTCTAGTGTGAGGGGTTATGACAGTAGTCTAGTGTGAGGGGTTATAACAGTAGTCTAGTGTGAGGGGTTATGACAGTAGTCTAGTGTGAGGGGTTATGACAGTAGTCTAGTGTGAGGGGTTATAACAGTAGTCTAGTGTGAGGGGTTATGTCAGTAGTCTAGTGTGAGGGGTTATAACAGTAGTCTAGTGTGAGGGGTTATAACAGTAGTCTAGTGTGAGGGGTTATGCCAGTAGTCTAGTGTGAGGGGTTATGTCAGTAGTCTAGTGTGAGGGGTTATGACAGTAGTCTAGTGTGAGGGGTTATGTCAGTAGTCTAGTGTGAGGGGTTATGTCAGTAGTCTAGTGTGAGGGGTTATGCCAGTAGTCTAGTGTGAGGGGTTATGACAGTAGTCTAGTGTGAGGGGTTATAACAGTAGTCTAGTGTGAGGGGTTATAACAGTAGTCTAGTGTGAGGGGTTATGTCAGTAGTCTAGTGTGAGGGGTTATAACAGTAGTCTAGTGTGAGGGGTTATGTCAGTAGTCTAGTGTGAGGGGTTATAACAGTAGTCTAGTGTGAGGGGTTATGTCAGTAGTCTAGTGTGAGGGGTTATGCCAGTAGTCTAGTGTGAGGGGTTATAACAGTAGTCTAGTGTGAGGGGTTATAACAGTAGTCTAGTGTGAGGGGTTATGACAGTAGTCTAGTGTGAGGGGTTATAACAGTAGTCTAGTGTGAGGGGTTATAACAGTAGTCTAGTGTGAGGGGTTATGTCAGTAGTCTAGTGTGAGGGGTTATAACAGTAGTCTAGTGTGAGGGGTTATAACAGTAGTCTAGTGTGAGGGGTTATGTCAGTAGTCTAGTGTGAGGGGTTATGACAGTAGTCTAGTGTGAGGGGTTATAACAGTAGTCTAGTGTGAGGGGTTATGACAGTAGTCCGGTGTGAGGGGTTATAACAGTAGTCTAGTGTGAGGGGTTATAACAGTAGTCTAGTGTGAGGGGTTATAACAGTAGTCTAGTGTGAGGGGTTATGACAGTAGTCTAGTGTGAGGGGTTATAACAGTAGTCTAGTGTGAGGGGTTATGACAGTAGTCTAGTGTGAGGGGTTATGTCAGTAGTCTAGTGTGAGGGGTTATGTCAGTAGTCTAGTGTGAGGGGTTATAACAGTAGTCTAGTGTGAGGGGTTATGACAGTAGTCTAGTGTGAGGGGTTATGTCAGTAGTCTAGTGTGAGGGGTTATAACAGTAGTCTAGTGTGAGGGGTTATGTCAGTAGTCTAGTGTGAGGGGTTATAACAGTAGTCTAGTGTGAGGGGTTATGACAGTAGTCTAGTGTGAGGGGTTATGACAGTAGTCTAGTGTGAGGGGTTATGACAGTAGTCTAGTGTGAGGGGTTATAACAGTAGTCTAGTGTGAGGGGTTATGTCAGTAGTCTAGTGTGAGGGGTTATAACAGTAGTCTAGTGTGAGGGGTTCTAACAGTAGTCTAGTGTGAGGGGTTATGCCAGTAGTCTAGTGTGAGGGGTTATGTCAGTAGTCTAGTGTGAGGGGTTATGCCAGTAGTCTAGTGTGAGGGGTTATGTCAGTAGTCTAGTGTGAGGGGTTATAACAGTAGTCTAGTGTGAGGGGTTATGTCAGTAGTCTAGTGTGAGGGGTTATGTCAGTAGTCTAGTGTGAGGGGTTATAACAGTAGTCTAGTGTGAGGGGTTATAACAGTAGTCTAGTGTGAGGGGTTATGTCAGTAGTCTAGTGTGAGGGGTTATAACAGTAGTCTAGTGTGAGGGGTTATAACAGTAGTCTAGTGTGAGGGGTTATGACAGTAGTCTAGTGTGAGGGGTTATAACAGTAGTCTAGTGTGAGGGGTTACGTCAGTAGTCTAGTGTGAGGGGTTATAACAGTAGTCTAGTGTGAGGGGTTATAACAGTAGTCTAGTGCGAGGGGTTACGTCAGTAGTCTAGTGTAAGGGGTTATAACAGTAGTCTAGTGTGAGGGGTTACGTCAGTAGTCTAGTGTAAGGGGTTATAACAGTAGTCTAGTGTGAGGGGTTACGTCAGTAGTCTAGTGTAAGGGGTTATAACAGTAGTCTAGTGTGAGGGGTTATAACAGTAGTCTAGTGTGAGGGGTTACGTCAGTAGTCTAGTGTAAGGGGTTATAACAGTAGTCTAGTGTGAGGGGTTACGTCAGTAGTCTAGTGTAAGGGGTTATAACAGTAGTCTAGTGTGAGGGGTTATGTCAGTAGTCTAGTGTGAGGGGTTATGACAGTAGTCTAGTGTGAGGGGTTATAACAGTAGTCTAGTGTGAGGGGTTATGACAGTAGTCTAGTGTGAGGGGTTATGCCAGTAGTCTAGTGTGAGGGGTTGTGTCAGTAGTCTAGTGTAAGGGGTTATAACAGTAGTCTAGTGTGAGGGGTTACGTCAGTAGTCTAGTGTGAGGGGTTATAACAGTAGTCTAGTGTGAGGGGTTATGCCAGTAGTCTAGTGTGAGGGGTTATGACAGTAGTCTAGTGTGAGGGGTTATGACAGTAGTCTAGTGTGAGGGGTTATAACAGTAGTCTAGTGTGAGGGGTTATAACAGTAGTCTAGTGTGAGGGGTTATGTCAGTAGTCTAGTGTGAGGGGTTATAACAGTAGTCTAGTGTGAGGGGTTATGTCAGTAGTCTAGTGTGAGGGGTTATAACAGTAGTCTAGTGTGAGGGGTTATGTCAGTAGTCTAGTGTGAGGGGTTATGCCAGTAGTCTAGTGTGAGGGGTTATGTCAGTAGTCTAGTGTGAGGGGTTATAACAGTAGTCTAGTGTGAGGGGTTATGTCAGTAGTCTAGTGTGAGGGGTTATGACAGTAGTCTAGTGTGAGGGGTTATAACAGTAGTCTAGTGTGGGGGGTTATAACAGTAGTCTAGTGTGAGGGGTTATGTCAGTAGTCTAGTGTGAGGGGTTATAACAGTAGTCTAGTGTGAGGGGTTATAACAGTAGTCTAGTGTGAGGGGTTATAACAGTAGTCTAGTGTGAGGGGTTATGTCAGTAGTCTAATGTGAGGGGTTATGCCAGTAGTCTAGTGTGAGGGGTTATAACAGTAGTCTAGTGTGAGGGGTTATGTCAGTAGTCTAGTGTGAGGGGTTATGACAGTAGTCTAGTGTGAGGGGTTATGCCAGTAGTCTAGTGTGAGGGGTTATAACAGTAGTCTAGTGTGAGGGGTTATAACAGTAGTCTAGTGTGAGGGGTTATGCCAGTAGTCTAGTGTGAGGGGTTATAACAGTAGTCTAGTGTGAGGGGTTATGTCAGTAGTCTAGTGTGAGGGGTTATGTCAGTAGTCTAGTGTGAGGGGTTATAACAGTAGTCTAGTGTGAGGGGTTATGCCAGTAGTCTAGTGTGAGGGGTTATAACAGTAGTCTAGTGTGAGGGGTTATGTCAGTAGTCTAGTGTGAGGGGTTATGACAGTAGTCCGGTGTGAGGGGTTATAACAGTAGTCTAGTGTGAGGGATTATGACAGTAGTCTAGTGTGAGGGGTTATGACAGTAGTCTAGTGTGAGGGGTTATGTCAGTAGTCTAGTGTGAGGGGTTATGACAGTAGTCTAGTGTGAGGGGTTATGACAGTAGTCTAGTGTGAGGGGTTATGACAGTAGTCTAGTGTGAGGGGTTATAACAGTAGTCTAGTGTGAGGGATTATGACAGTAGTCTAGTGTGAGGGGTTATGTCAGTAGTCTAGTGTGAGGGGTTATGACAGTAGTCTAGTGTGGGGGGTTATAACAGTAGTCTAGTGTGAGGGATTATAACAGTAGTCTAGTGTGAGGGGTTATGACAGTAGTCTAGTGTGAGGGGTTATGACAGTAGTCTAGTGTGAGGGGTTATAACAGTAGTCTAGTGTGAGGGGTTATAACAGTAGTCTAGTGTGAGGGGTTATACCTCTCGAGATGGTTTCAAGTCGGTTAGCTTTGGAGGCTCTTTGGAGTTCCTTTGGCGTGTCCACACTGCACAAAACATTTAGCGAACCGCACTGAGTTGTCAAATATTGTGTGAAAACACATCTGGATGTGTGAGAGCTTATCTTATTTCAATTTCAAAAACGTCAACGTTTTGTTGATTTCAGCTTCTAATTTGAATGCAGCAGCACAGCTCACAGACTGAGAAGCGCTCACTCATTATCTTAGAGTGATGGAAAGATCTCCGTGATAGACTGGAGATAGACTGGAGATAGCTAGGAGATAGCCAGGAGATAGATAGGAGATATATAGGAGATAGACTGGAGATAGACTGGAGATAGACTGGAGAGAGACAGGAGATAGACAGGAGATAGACTGGAGATAGACTGGAGATAGACTGGAGATAGACTGGAGATAGACAGGAGATAGACAGGAGATAGACAGGAGATAGACAGGAGATAGACTGGAGATAGACTGGAGATAGACTGGAGATAGACTGGAGATAGACAGGAGATAGACAGGAGATAGACAGGAGATAGACTGGAGATAGACTGGAGATAGACTGGAGATAGACTGGAGATAGACTGGAGATAGACAGGAGATAGACAGGAGATAGACAGGAGATAGACTGAAGATAGATTGGAGATAGACAGGAGATAGACTGGAGATAGACTGGAGATAGACTGGAGATAGACTGGAGATAGACTGGAGATAGACTGGAGATAGACAGGAGATAGACAGGAGATAGACAGGAGATAGACTGAAGATAGATTGGAGATAGACAGGAGATAGACTGGAGATAGACTGGAGATAGACTGGAGATAGATTGGAGATAGACAGGCCTAATGGAAGGATGACTGGATCAACTCTTTGATCTGTCAACGTCCACAGGGGAAAAACCAAACAGGACTGGTTGTGTACCTGAGAGAGAAATCAAATCAAATTCATTTGATCTTCAATTTAGCATTTAGCTATGGGCAGCCAACCAAATGAGATGGGAGTCCTTAGCTTGATTAAACAATTTAAATGGATCATTAGTGGTTGTCAAAGGGTTCTGAGCACTGCAGCCTGTTTGTGTGTGTTTATGTGTGCGTGTATTCATTAAAGTGTGTGTGTGTGTGTGTGTGTGTGTGTGTGTGTGTGTGTGTGTGTGTGTGTGTGTGTGTGTGTGTGTGTGTGTGTGTGTGTGTGTGTGTGTGTGTGTGTGTGTGTGTGTGTGTGTGTGTGTGTGTGTGTGTGTGTGTGTGATTGTGTGTGCGTGTGTGTGTGTGTGTGTGTGTGTGTGTGTGTGTGTGTGTGTGTGTGTGTGTGTGTGTGTGTGTGTGTGTGTGATCGAATGTGTGTGTGTGTGTGATTGAGTGTGTGTGTGTGTGTGTGTGATTGAGTGTGTGTGTGTGTGATTGAGTGTGTGTGTGTGTGATTGAGGTTAGAAACCAAAGTTATACCGAAGTCCTAACTCCTCAATGAAGGGGATGAGAGAGTTGTAGCATACACACAGTCATTACCACGGTAACATAGCAACTGCTAAGATTGAGCCAAACATGAAAGCGGAGTATCCAAATGACACTAATTGACATTTTGAACGCTGCTCTGACACATCATTATTGCATTGGACGTTTCATCTTAAGTTGTTCATTATTATGTTTTACACCAAGGTTATAATCATTTAAAATCAGTGTTGTTGTTGCCTGTCATCTGAAAACTAGCTTAATGTGTACATACATATTGTTTTAATTTTAAACGAATTACAAGGCATCCACATGTGTTATTGTTAATGTCACCAGATATAATTTAACTGGCTGTAATTTACATTGGAGATGAAAAACAAGTCTTCAGTATTCATTTATTACTTCTGAGACACATTATACTCTGAAGTGGAGGGGGGAGAGAGAGAGTTGAAAGGGAGGGAGAGAGAGATGGACAGAGAAGAGAGGGAGAGAGGGAGGGTGGGAGAGATGGAGAGAGAAGAGAGAGATGGAGAGAGAAGAGAGGGAGGGAGAGATGGAGAAAGAAGAGAGAGGAGGGAGAGATGGAGAGAAAAGAGAGGGAGGGAGGGAGAGATGGAGAGAAAAGAGAGGGAGGGAGAGATGGAGAAAGAAGAGAGAGGAGGGAGAGATGGAGAGAAAAGAGAGGGAGGGAGGGAGATAGATGAGAGAGGGAGGAGAGATGAAGAGAGAAGAGACGGGACAGAGGGTGGGAAATATGGAGAGAGAAGAGACATGAGGGAGGGAGAGATGGAAAGAGAAGAGGGAGGGAGGGAGGGAGATATGGCGATAGAAGAGAGGGAGGGAGAGATGAACAGAGAAGAAAGGGAGTGATGGTGGGAGAGAAGGAGAGAGAAGAGAGGGAGTGAGGGTGGGAGAGAAGGAGAGAGAAAAGACGGGAGG
The DNA here is from genome assembly GCF_045679555.1 of Salvelinus alpinus. Lineage (NCBI taxonomy): Eukaryota > Metazoa > Chordata > Actinopteri > Salmoniformes > Salmonidae > Salvelinus > Salvelinus alpinus. The sequence goes on along the minus strand of NC_092102.1, from coordinate 50,838,558 downwards.
GAGGGAGGGAGGGAGGGAGGGAGGGACGGCGATAGAAGAGACAGGAGGGAGGGAGAGATGGAGAGAGAAGAGAGGGAGTGAGGGTGGGAGAGAAGGAGAGAGAAGAGAGGGAGTGAGGGTGGGAGAGAAGGAGAGAGAAAAGACGGGTGGGAGGGAGGGAGGGAGGGAGAAATGGAGAGAGAAGAGAGACGTGGAGGGAGAGATGAAGGGAGGGATATAGATGAGAGGGAAGGATGGAGCGATGGAGAGAGAAGAGGCAGGTGGGAGGGAGAGATGGAGAGAGAAGAGAAAAGAGGGGGGAGAGACGGAGAGAGAAGAGGCGGGAGGGAGGGAGAGAGAAAGGACGGGAGGGAGGGAGAGATGAAGAGGAGAGAGACTGGAGGGAGGGAGAGAGAGATGGAGAGAGAATAGATGGGAGGGAGGGTGAGATGAGAGAGAAGAGAGAGGGAGGGTGAGATGGAGAGAGAAGAGAGGGGAGGGAGGGAGAGATGAAGAGAGGGGAGGGAGGGAGAGATGGAGAAAGAAGAGAGAGGGAGGGAGAGATGGTTAGATGGAGAGAAGAGAGAGGGAGGGAGAGATGGAGAAAGAAGAGAGAGGGAGGGAGAGATGGTTAGATGGAGAGAGAAGAGAGAGGGAGGGAGAGATGGAGAGAGGAGATGGGAGGGAGAAATGGAGAGAGATGAGAGGGTTTGAGGGAGAGAGAGAGAGTGAGGGACAGAGCGAGAAGAGAGGGAATGGAGGGAGAGATGGAGAGAGAAGAGATGGGAGGGAGAGAGAGAAGAGAGGGGTGGAGGGAGGGAGGGAGGGAGGGAGGGAGGAGATGGGAGGGAGGGAGAGAAGAGATGGGAGGGAGAGGGAGAGGGGAGAGGGGAGGGAGGGAGGGAGAGATTGAGAGAGAAGAGACATGAGGGATGGAGAGAGAGAGAGGAGAGGGGAGAGAGGGAGGGAGGGAGGGAGAGATGAGAGAGAAGAGACAGGAGGGAGGGCGAGAGAGAAGAGGGGGAGGGAGGGAGGGAGGGGGGGATGAGAGGGATGGAGAGATGGAGAGAGAAGAGACAGGAGGGGGGAGAGATGGAGAGAGTCTATTCTACACTACACTACTCTACTCTACTCAACTCTACTCTACTCTACTCTACTCTACTCTACTCTACTCTACTCTACTCTACTCTACACTAGTCTACTCTACTCTACTCTATTCTACACTAGTCTACTCTACTCTACTCTACTCTACTCTACACTAGTCTACTCTACTCTACTCTATTCTACACTAGTCTACTCTACTCTACTCTACACTACTCTCCTCTACTCTACTCTACTCTACTCTACACTATTCTACACTAGTCTATTCTACACTACTCTACTCTACTCTACACTATTCTACACTAGTCTACTCTACTCTACACTACTCTACTCTACTCTACTCTAATCTACTCTACTCTACACTATTCTACACTAGTCTATTCTACACTACTCTACACTAGTCTATTCTACACTACTCTACTCTAATCTACTCTACACTACTCTACTCTACTCTATTCTACTCTACTCTACTCTCCTCTCCTCTACTCTACTCTACTCTACTCTACTCTATTCTACTCTACTCTACTCTACTCTATTCTACTCTACTCTACTCTACTCTACTCTACTCTACTCTACTCTCCTCTACTCTACTCTACTCTACTCTACACTAGTCTATTCTACACTACACTACACTAGTCTACACTACACTAGTCTACTCTCCTCTACACTACTCTACACTACTCTACTCTACTCTCCTCTACACTACTCTACACTACTCTACACTACTCTCCTCTACACTACTCTACTCTACTCTACACTACTCTACACTACTCTACACTACTCTCCTCTACTCTACTCTACTCTACTCTACACTACTCTACACTAGTCTATTCTACACTAGTCTACTCTACACTACTCTACTCTACTCTACTCTACTCTACACTACTCTACACTACTCTACTCTACTCTACACTACTCTACTCTACTCTACACTACTCTACTCTACACTACACTACACTACTCTACACTACTCTACTCTACTCTACACTACTCTACACTACTCTCTTCTACTCTACTCTACACTACTCTATTCTACACTAGTCTACTCTACTCTATTCTACACTAGTCTACTCTACACTACTCTACTCCACTCTACTCTACTCTACTCTACTCTACTCTACTCTACTCTACACTAGTCTATTCTACACTAGTCTACTCTACTCTACTCTACTCTACTCTACTCTACTCTACTCTACTCTACTCTACTCTATTCTACACTAGTCTACTCTACACTACTCTACTCTACACTACTCTACTCTACACTACTCTACTCTACTCTATTCTACACTAGTCTACTCTACACTACTCTACTCTACTCTACTCTACTCTACACTAGTCTATTCTACACTAGTCTACTCTACTCTACTCTACTGTACTCTACTCTACTCTACTCTACTCTACTCTACTCTACACTACTCTACTCTACTCTATTCTACACTAGTCTACTCTACTCTACTCTACTCTACTCTACTCTACTCTACTCTACACTACTCTACACTACTCTACTCTACTCTACTCTACACTAGTCTATTCTACACTACTCTACTCTACTCTACACTACACTACTCTACTATAGTCTACTACTCTACTCTACTCTACTCTACACTAGTCTATTCTACACTACTCTACTCTACACTACTCTACACTAGTCTATTCTACTCTACTCTAGTCTATTCTACACTAGTATATTCTACACTATTCTACTCTACTCTACTCTAGTCTATTCTGCACTAGTATATTCTACACTACTCTACTCTACTCTAGTCTAGTCTATTCTACACTAGTATATTCTACACTACTCTACTCTACTCTCGTCTAGTCTCCACTACTAGTCTACTCTACACTACACTAGTCTATTCTACACTACTATACACTAGTCTATTCTACACTACTCTACTCTACTCTACTCTCGTCTAGTCTCCACTACTAGTCTACTCTACACTACACTAGTCTATTCTACACTACTATACACTAGTCTATTCTACTCTACTCTACTCTACTCTACTCTACTCTACTCTACTCTACTCTACTCTACTCTCGTCTAGTCTCCACTACTAGTCTACTCTCCACTACTCTACTCTACTCTACTCTACTCTACTCTACTCTACTCTACTCTACTCTACTCTACTCTACTCTACTCTACTCTCATCTAGTCTCCACTACTAGTCTACTCTCCACTACTCTACTCTACACCACCCATGCTGGCCCCTTCCCACACATACAGGCCATGGCACAGTGGAGACAATTCATGAGTTACAGGCAGACACTTTAGTCTCAGTTTGGGGCTTCAAAACCACCTACCAGCCTTTTCCAACTGTCCTGATATATTTTTAACTGTTCTGATATCTTTTCCAACTGTTCTGATATATTTTCCAACTGTCCTGATATTTTTTCCAACTGTCCTGATATATTTACCAACTGTCCTGATATATTTTCCAACTGTCCTGATATATCTTCCAACTGTCCTGATATATTTTCCAACTGTTCTGATATATTTTCCAACTGTCCTGATATATTTTCCAACTGTCCTGATATATTTTCCAACTGTCCTAATATATTTTCCAACTGTCCTGATATATTTTCCAACTGTCCTAATATATTTTCCAACTGTCCTGATATATTTTCCAACTGTCCTGATATATCTTCCAACTGTCCTGATATATCTTCCAACTGTCCTGATATATTTTCCAACTGTCCTGATATTTTTTCCAACTGTTCTGATATATTTTCCAACTGTCCTGATATATTTTCCAACTGTCCTAATATATTTTCCAACTGTCCTGATATATTTTCCAACTGTCCTGATATATCTTCCAACTGTCCTGATATATTTTCCAACTGTCCTGATATATCTTCCAACTGTCCTGATATATTTTCCAACTGTCCTGATATATCTTCCAACTGTCCTGATATATTTTCCAACTGTTCTGATATATTTTAAACTGTTCTGATATATTTTAAACTGTCCTAATATATTTTAAACTGTCCTGATATATTTTCCAACTGTTCTGATATATTTTACAACTGTCCTGATATATCTTCCAACTGTCCATTATCTGGTTTTACTGTCCATTCTAGAATTCCCTTTTAGACAATCAGAAATGGGTATTCAACAATGCTGTGATATAAACTGTATTATAAACCGGAATGTTTGGGTACTGAATGCCGATTGGCTAAAACAGCATTCAGCAGTGTGTATGTGAGACCGTATACGTTGGCAATGACATGTAGTCTTTTCACCATGATAAAATGGCTACATCAACAATAGTTCGACAGAAAGTGGGCACTTACCTGCTTCACTGACTGGTGTGCAGAAAAAGAGCTACATTCTGAGTTTGGGAATACAACAAAAACGGAGCTGAACGTCATTCTATGGGTCTTTTATGGTTGAATGGCGAAGAATATGGGATTAGCAGCTACGTGGGACTCGACATATCAACGACCCCCCCTCTCATTTTGACACAGAATACAGAGAAAGACACTGTCACGCCCTGACCTTAGAGATCCTTTTTTATGTCTCTATTTTTGGTTTGGTCAGGGTGTGAGTTGGGGTGGGTATTCTATGTTCTGTGTTTTGTAGTTCTTTGTGTTTGGCCGGGTGTGGTTCTCAATCAGAGGCAGCTGTCTATCGTTGTCTGTGATTGAGAACCATACTTAGATAGACCTTTTTCCCACCTGTTTTTGTGGGAAGTTGACTTTGTTTAGGGCACATAGCATTTGAGCTTCACAGTTTGTTTTTGTAGTGTTTATTGTTTTGTTTGGCGTCATTTTGATTTAATAAAGAAAATGTACGCTCACCACGCTGCACCTTGGTCCTCATCTTTCAACGGCCGTGACAGACACAGAATTCACAACGAGCAACAATGTGTTTGTCGACGTAATTAAAAAAAGTTAAGGAAAGAGGAGAGTGACAAAGCTGCCCACCACGCAGCCATAACTGAACACGACATGCAGCTCATCAAACAATCCAAAGGCTCTGGACACTGAAACACCTGAGGGTTTGATGAACAAAGTGTGCTTTGATGTTCAACTTCATTTTGAGACAAGAGGGAAGGAGGGAAACCGTCTGCTGAAAACTGACTCATTTAAAAATATGTACAGACGAGGACTCTCTCATTTAACAAACCCACAAAAAGAACACAAGGACCCACAGGAGAAGAACAGGGAGAGTGGACGGGGATTCATGTTTGAACTTCCGGGTGATCCCCTCTACCCGATGGTTTCCCTTCAATGTTCTATAATATAATGGGGCCTATTTAAATGTTTTATAATATAATGGGGCCAATTTCAATGTTTTATAATATAATGGGGCGAATTTCAATGTTTTATAATATAATGGGGCCAATTTCAATGTTTTATAATATAATGGGGCCAATTTCAATGTTTTATAATATAATGGGGCCAATTTATATTAGGCTGCCGCATTACCTTTGATATGTTTTGTTTTGCAACGTATTACCTCCTCTTTCTCTCTGTAGTATTGTTGTTTCATTCCTTCCTCGGTCTCAACAGTTACATAACATCATTTCCGTTGTCCTTATCTTCATCATTCTAATGACATGCTTGAATAATAGGATAAGATGCAGACGGGTATCGCTTCGCTTCTCGTCATGAAGATGGAATGGTTATGGGTCTGAATTAATAACTGCTATAGTCTACCACCATCTGAATGGGTCTGAATTAATAACTACTATAGTCTACCACCATCTGAATGGGTCTGAATTAATAACTACTATAGTCTACCACCATCTGAATGGGTCTGAATTAATAACTACTATAGTCTACCACCATCTGAATGGTTATGGGTCTGAATTAATAACTGCTATAGTCTACCACCATCTGAATGGTTATGGGTCTGAATTAATAACTGCTATAGTCTACCACCATCTGAATGGTTATGGGTCTGAATTAATAACTGCTATAGTCTACCACCATCTGAATGGTTATGGGTCTGAATTAATAACTGCTATAGTCTACCACCATCTGAATGGTTATGGGTCTGAATTAATAACTGCTATAGTCTACCACCATCTGAATGGTTATGGGTCTGAATTAATAACTGCTATAGTCTACCACCATCTGAATGGTTATGGGTCTGAATTAATAACTGCTATAGTCTACCACCATCTGAATGGTTATGGGTCTGAATTAATAACTGCTATAGTCTACCACCATCTGAATGGTTATGGGTCTGAATTAATAACTGCTATAGTCTACCACCATCTGAATGGTTATGGGTCTGAATTAATAACTGCTATAGTCTACCACCATCTGAATGGTTATGGGTCTGAATTAATAACTGCTATAGTCTACCACCATCTGAATGGTTATGGGTCTGAATTAATAACTGCTATAGTCTACCACCATCTGAATGGTTATGGGTCTGAATTAATAACTGCTATAGTCTACCACCATCTGAATGGTTATGGGTCTGAATTAATAACTGCTATAGTCTACCACCATCTGAATGGTTATGGGTCTGAATTAATAACTGTTATAGTCTACCACCATCTGAATGGTTATGGGTCTGAATTAATAACTGTTATAGTCTACCACCATCTGAATGGTTATGGGTCTGAATTAATAACTGTTATAGTCTACCACCATCTGAATGGTTATGGGTCTGAATTAATAACTGTTATAGTCTACCACCATCTGAATGGTTATGGGTCTGAATTAATAACTGTTATAGTCTACCACCATCTGAATGGGTCTGAATTAATAACTGCTATAGTCTACCACCATCTGAATGGTTATGGGTCTGAATTAATAACTGCTATAGTCTACCACCATCTGAATGGGTCTGAATTAATAACTGCTATAGTCTACCACCATCTGAATGGTTATGGGTCTGAATTAATAACTGTTATAGTCTACCACCATCTGAATGGTTATGGGTCTGAATTAATAACTGCTATAGTCTACCACCATCTGAATGGTTATGGGTCTGAATTAATAACTGCTATAGTCTACCACCATCTGAATGGTTATGGGTCTGAATTAATAACTGCTATAGTCTACCACCATCTGAATGGTTATGGGTCTGAATTAATAACTGCTATAGTCTACCACCATCTGAATGGTTATGGGTCTGAATTAATAACTGCTATAGTCTACCACCATCTGAATGGTTATGGGTCTGAATTAATAACTGCTATAGTCTACCACCATCTGAATGGTTATGGGTCTGAATTAATAACTGCTATAGTCTACCACCATCTGAATGGTTATGGGTCTGAATTAATAACTGCTATAGTCTACCACCATCTGAATGGTTATGGGTCTGAATTAATAACTGCTATAGTCTACCACCATCTGAATGGTTATGGGTCTGAATTAATAACTGTTATAGTCTACCACCATCTGAATGGTTATGGGTCTGAATTAATAACTGTTATAGTCTACCACCATCTGAATGGTTATGGGTCTGAATTAATAACTGTTATAGTCTACCACCATCTGAATGGGTCTGAATTAATAACTGTTATAGTCTACCACCATCTGAAATGGGTCTGAATTAATAACTGTTATAGTCTACCACCATCTGAATGGGTCTGAATTAATAACTGCTATAGTCTACCACCATCTGAATGGTTATGGGTCTGAATTAATAACTGCTATAGTCTACCACCATCTGAATGGGTCTGAATTAATAACTGCTATAGTCTACCACCATCTGAATGGTTATGGGTCTGAATTAATAACTGTTATAGTCTACCACCATCTGAATGGTTATGGGTCTGAATTAATAACTGCTATAGTCTACCACCATCTGAATGGTTATGGGTCTGAATTAATAACTGTTATAGTCTACCACCATCTGAATGGTTATGGGTCTGAATTAATAACTGCTATAGTCTACCACCATCTGAATGGTTATGGGTCTGAATTAATAACTGCTATAGTCTACCACCATCTGAATGGTTATGGGTCTGAATTAATAACTGTTATAGTCTACCACCATCTGAATGGTTATGGGTCTGAATTAATAACTGTTATAGTCTACCACCATCTGAATGGTTATGGGTCTGAATTAATAACTGCTATAGTCTACCACCATCTGAATGGTTATGGGTCTGAATTAATAACTGTTATAGTCTACCACCATCTGAATGGTTATGGGTCTGAATTAATAACTGTTATAGTCTACCACCATCTGAATGGTTATGGGTCTGAATTAATAACTGTTATAGTCTACCACCATCTGAATGGTTATGGGTCTGAATTAATAACTGCTATAGTCTACCACCATCTGAATGGTTATGGGTCTGAATTAATAACTGTTATAGTCTACCACCATCTGAATGGTTATGGGTCTGAATTAATAACTGTTATAGTCTACCACCATCTGAATGGTTATGGGTCTGAATTAATAACTGCTATAGTCTACCACCATCTGAATGGTTATGGGTCTGAATTAATAACTGTTATAGTCTACCACCATCTGAATGGTTATGGGTCTGAATTAATAACTGCTATAGTCTACCACCATCTGAATGGTTATGGGTCTGAATTAATAACTGTTATAGTCTACCACCATCTGAATGGTTATGGGTCTGAATTAATAACTGCTATAGTGTACCACCATCTGAATGGTTATGGGTCTGAATTAATAACTGCTATAGTCTACCACCATCTGAATGGTTAAGGGTCTGAATTAATAACTGCTATAGTCTACCACCATCTGAATGGTTATGGGTCTGAATTAATAACTGCTATAGTCTACCACCATCTGAATGGTTATGGGTCTGAATTAATAACTGCTATAGTCTACCACCGTCTGAATGGTTATGGGTCTGAATTAATAACTGTTATAGTCTACCACCATCTGAATGGTTATGGGTCTGAATTAATAACTGTTATAGTCTACCACCATCTGAATGGTTATGGGTCTGAATTAATAACTGCTATAGTCTACCACCATCTGAATGGTTATGGGTCTGAATTAATAACTGTTATAGTCTACCACCATCTGAATGGTTATGGGTCTGAATTAATAACTGTTATAGTCTACCACCATCTGAATGGTTATGGGTCTGAATTAATAACTGTTATAGTCTACCACCATCTGAATGGTTATGGGTCTGAATTAATAACTGTTATAGTCTACCACCATCTGAATGGTTATGGGTCTGAATTAATAACTGCTATAGCCTACCACCATCTGAATGGTTATGGGTCTGAATTAATAACTGTTATAGTCTACCACCATCTGAATGGTTATGGGTCTGAATTAATAACTGTTATAGTCTACCACCATCTGAATGGTTATGGGTCTGAATTAATAACTGCTATAGTCTACCACCATCTGAATGGTTATGGGTCTGAATTAATAACTGTTATAGTCTACCACCATCTGAATGGTTATGGGTCTGAATTAATAACTGTTATAGTCTACCACCATCTGAATGGTTATGGGTCTGAATTAATAACTGCTATAGTCTACCACCATCTGAATGGTTATGGGTCTGAATTAATAACTGTTATAGTCTACCACCATCTGAATGGTTATGGGTCTGAATTAATAACTGCTATAGTCTACCACCATCTGAATGGTTATGGGTCTGAATTAATAACTGCTATAGCCTACCACCATCTGAATGGTTATGGGTCTGAATTAATAACTGCTATAGCCTACCACCATCTGAATGGTTATGGGTCTGAATTAATAACTGCTATAGTCTACCACCATCTGAATGGTTAAGGGTCTGAATTAATAACTGTTATAGTCTACCACCATCTGAATGGTTATGGGTCTGAATTAATAACTGTTATAGTCTACCACCATCTGAATGGTTATGGGTCTGAATTAATAACTGCTATAGTCTACCACCATCTGAATGGTTATGGGTCTGAATTAATAACTGTTATAGTCTACCACCATCTGAATGGTTATGGGTCTGAATTAATAACTGCTATAGTCTACCACCATCTGAATGGTTATGGGTCTGAATTAATAACTGCTATAGTCTACCACCATCTGAATGGTTATGGGTCTGAATTAATAACTGTTATAGTCTACCACCATCTGAATGGTTATGGGTCTGAATTAATAACTGCTATAGTCTACCACCATCTGAATGGTTATGGGTCTGAATTAATAACTGTTATAGTCTACCACCATCTGAATGGTTATGGGTCTGAATTAATAACTGTTATAGTCTACCACCATCTGAATGGTTATGGGTCTGAATTAATAACTGCTATAGTCTACCACCATCTGAATGGTTATGGGTCTGAATTAATAACTGCTATAGTCTACCACCATCTGAATGGTTATGGGTCTGAATTAATAACTGTTATAGTCTACCACCATCTGAATGGTTATGGGTCTGAATTAATAACTGTTATAGTCTACCACCATCTGAATGGTTATGGGTCTGAATTAATAACTGTTATAGTCTACCACCATCTGAATGGTTATGGGTCTGAATTAATAACTGCTATAGTCTACCACCATCTGAATGGTTATGGGTCTGAATTAATAACTGTTATAGTCTACCACCATCTGAATGGTTATGGGTCTGAATTAATAACTGCTATAGTCTACCACCATCTGAATGGTTATGGGTCTGAATTAATAACTGCTATAGTCTACCACCATCTGAATGGTTATGGGTCTGAATTAATAACTGCTATAGTCTACCACCATCTGAATGGTTATGGGTCTGAATTAATAACTGCTATAGTCTACCACCATCTGAATGGTTATGGGTCTGAATTAATAACTGTTATAGTCTACCACCATCTGAATGGGTCTGAATTAATAACTGCTATAGTCTACCACCATCTGAATGGTTATGGGTCTGAATTAATAACTGTTATAGTCTACCACCATCTGAATGGTTATGGGTCTGAATTAATAACTGCTATAGTCTACCACCATCTGAATGGTTATGGGTCTGAATTAATAACTGCTATAGTCTACCACCATCTGAATGGTTATGGGTCTGAATTAATAACTGTTATAGTCTACCACCATCTGAATGGTTATGGGTCTGAATTAATAACTGCTATAGTCTACCACCATCTGAATGGTTATGGGTCTGAATTAATAACTGCTATAGTCTACCACCATCTGAATGGTTATGGGTCTGAATTAATAACTGCTATAGTCTACCACCATCTGAATGGTTATGGGTCTGAATTAATAACTGCTATAGTCTACCACCATCTGAATGGGTCTGAATTAATAACTGCTATAGTCTACCACCATCTGAATGGTTATGGGTCTGAATTAATAACTGTTATAGCCTACCACCATCTGAATGGTTATGGGTCTGAATTAATAACTGTTATAGTCTACCACCATCTGAATGGTTATGGGTCTGAATTAATAACTGTTATAGTCTACCACCATCTGAATGGTTATGGGTCTGAATTAATAACTGTTATAGTCTACCACCATCTGAATGGTTATGGGTCTGAATTAATAACTGTTATAGTCTACCACCATCTGAATGGTTATGGGTCTGAATTAATAACTGTTATAGTCTACCACCATCTGAATGGTTATGGGTCTGAATTAATAACTGCTATAGTCTACCACCATCTGAATGGTTATGGGTCTGAATTAATAACTGCTATAGTCTACCACCATCTGAATGGGTCTGAATTAATAACTGTTATAGTCTACCACCATCTGAATGGTTATGGGTCTGAATTAATAACTGTTATAGTCTACCACCATCTGAATGGTTATGGGTCTGAATTAATAACTGTTATAGTCTACCACCATCTGAATGGTTATGGGTCTGAATTAATAACTGTTATAGTCTACCACCATCTGAATGGTTATGGGTCTGAATTAATAACTGCTATAGTCTACCACCATCTGAATGGTTATGGGTCTGAATTAATAACTGTTATAGTCTACCACCATCTGAATGGTTATGGGTCTGAATTAATAACTGTTATAGTCTACCACCATCTGAATGGTTATGGGTCTGAATTAATAACTGTTATAGTCTACCACCATCTGAATGGTTATGGGTCTGAATTAATAACTGTTATAGTCTACCACCATCTGAATGGTTATGGGTCTGAATTAATAACTGTTATAGCCTACCACCATCTGAATGGTTATGGGTCTGAATTAATAACTGTTATACCCTACCACCATCTGAATGGTTATGGGTCTGAATTAATAACTGTTATAGCCTACCACCATCTGAATGGTTATGGGTCTGAATTAATAACTGTTATAGCCTACCACCATCTGAATGGTTATGGGTCTGAATTAATAACTGTTATAGCCTACCACCATCTGAATGGTTATGGGTCTGAATTAATAACTGTTATAGTCTACCACCATCTGAATGGGTCTGAATTAATAACTGCTATAGTCTACCACCATCTGAATGGGTCTGAATTAATAACTGTTATAGTCTACCACCATCTGAATGGTTATGGGTCTGAATTAATAACTGTTATAGTCTACCACCATCTGAATGGTTATGGGTCTGAATTAATAACTGTTATAGTCTACCACCATCTGAATGGTTATGGGTCTGAATTAATAACTGTTATAGTCTACCACCATCTGAATGGTTATGGGTCTGAATTAATAACTGTTATAGCCTACCACCATCTGAATGGTTATGGGTCTGAATTAATAACTGTTATACCCTACCACCATCTGAATGGTTATGGGTCTGAATTAATAACTGTTATAGCCTACCACCATCTGAATGGTTATGGGTCTGAATTAATAACTGTTATAGCCTACCACCATCTGAATGGTTATGGGTCTGAATTAATAACTGTTATAGCCTACCACCATCTGAATGGTTATGGGTCTGAATTAATAACTGTTATAGTCTACCACCATCTGAATGGGTCTGAATTAATAACTGCTATAGTCTACCACCATCTGAATCGTTATGGGTCTGAATTAATAACTGTTAGAGCCTACCATCATCTGAATGGTTATGGGTCTGAATTAATAACTGTTATAGTCTACCACCATCTGAATGGGTCTGAATTAATAACTGTTATAGTCTACCACCATCTGAATAGTTATGGGTCTGAATTAATAACTGTTATAGTCTACCACCATCTGAATGGGTCTGAATTAATAACTGCTATAGCCTACCACCATCTGAATGCGTCTGAATTAATAACTGCTATAGCCTACAACAATCTGAATGGGTCTGAATTAATAACTGCTATAGTCTACCACCATCTGAATGGTTATGGGTCTGAATTAATAACTGCTATAGCCTACCACCATCTGAATCGGTCTGAATTAATAACTGCTATAGCCTACCACCATCTGAATGGGTCTGAATTAATAACTGCTATAGACTACCACCATCTGAATGGGTCTGAATTAATAACTGCTATAGCCTACCATCATCTGAATGGGTCTGAATTAATAACTGCTATACCCTACCACCATCTGAATGGTTATGGGTCTGAATTAATAACTGCTATAGTCTACCACCATCTGAATGGTTATGGGTCTGAATTAATAACTGCTATAGTCTACCACCATCTGAATGGTTATGGGTCTAACTGCTATAGTCTACCACCATCTGAATGGTTATGGGTCTAAATTAATAACTGCTATAGTCTACCACCATCTGAATGGGTCTGAATTAATAACTGCTATAGTCTACCACCATCTGAATGGTTATGGGTCTGAATTAATAACTGCTATAGTCTACCACCATCTGAATGGTTATGGGTCTGAATTAATAACTGCTATAGCCTACCACCATCTGAATGGTTATGGGTCTGAATTATTAACTGCTATAGTCTACCACCATCTGAATGGTTATGGGTCTGAATTAATAACTGCTATAGCCTACCACCATCTGACTGGTTATGGGTCTGAATTAATAACTGCTATAGTCTACCACCATCTGAATGGTTATGGGTCTGAATTAATAACTGTTATAGTCTACCACCATCTGAATGGTTATGGGTCTGAATTAATAACTGTTATAGTCTACCACCATCTGAATGCGTCTGAATTAATAACTGCTATAGCCTACAACAATCTGAATGGGTCTGAATTAATAACTGCTATAGTCTACCACCATCTGAATGGTTATGGGTCTGAATTAATAACTGCTATAGCCTACCACCATCTGAATCGGTCTGAATTAATAACTGCTATAGCCTACCACCATCTGAATGGGTCTGAATTAATAACTGCTATAGACTACCACCATCTGAATGGGTCTGAATTAATAACTGCTATAGCCTACCATCATCTGAATGGGTCTGAATTAATAACTGCTATACCCTACCACCATCTGAATGGTTATGGGTCTGAATTAATAACTGCTATAGTCTACCACCATCTGAATGGTTATGGGTCTGAATTAATAACTGCTATAGTCTACCACCATCTGAATGGTTATGGGTCTGAATTCTAACTGCTATAGTCTACCACCATCTGAATGGTTATGGGTCTGAATTAATAACTGCTATAGTCTACCACCATCTGAATGGGTCTGAATTAATAACTGCTATAGTCTACCACCATCTGAATGGTTATGGGTCTGAATTAATAACTGCTATAGTCTACCACCATCTGAATGGTTATGGGTCTGAATTAATAACTGCTATAGCCTACCACCATCTGAATGGTTATGGGTCTGAATTAATAACTGCTATAGTCTACCACCATCTGAATGGTTATGGGTCTGAATTAATAACTGCTATAGCCTACCACCATCTGAATGGTTATGGGTCTGAATTAATAACTGCTATAGTCTACCACCATCTGAATGGTTATGGGTCTGAATTAATAACTGTTATAGTCTACCACCATCTGAATGGTTATGGGTCTGAATTAATAACTGTTATAGTCTACCACCATCTGAATGGTTATGGGTCTGAATTAATAACTGTTATAGCCTACCACCATCTGAATGGTTATGGGTCTGAATTAATAACTGTTATAGCCTACCACCATCTGAATGGTTATGGGTCTGAATTAATAACTGTTATAGTCTACCACCATCTGAATGGGTCTGAATTAATAACTGCTATAGTCTACCACCATCTGAATCGTTATGGGTCTGAATTAATAACTTTTATAGCCTACCATCATCTGAATGGTTATGGGTCTGAATTAATAACTGTTATACCCTACCACCATCTGAATGGGTCTGAATTAATAACTGTTATAGTCTACCACCATCTGAATGGTTATGGGTCTGAATTAATAACTGTTATAGTCTACCACCATCTGAATGGGTCTGAATTAATAACTGCTATAGCCTACCACCATCTGAATGCGTCTGAATTAATAACTGCTATAGCCTACAACAATCTGAATGGGTCTGAATTAATAACTGCTATAGTCTACCACCATCTGAATGGTTATGGGTCTGAATTAATAACTGCTATAGCCTACCACCATCTGAATGGGTCTGAATTAATAACTGCTATAGCCTACCACCATCTGAATGGGTCTGAATTAATAACTGCTATAGCCTACAACCATCTGAATGGGTCTGAATTAATAACTGCTATAGCCTACAACCATCTGAATGGGTCTGAATTAATAACTGCTATAGTCTACCACCATCTGAATGGGTCTGAATTAATAACTGCTATAGTCTACCACCATCTGAATGGGTCTGAATTAATAACTGCTATAGTCTACCACCATCTGAATCGTTATGGGTCTGAATTAATAACTGTTATAGTCTACCACCATCTGAATGGGTCTGAATTAATAACTGTTATAGTCTACCACCATCTGAATGGTTATGGGTCTGAATTAATAACTGTTATAGTCTACCACCATCTGAATGGGTCTGAATTAATAACTGCTATAGCCTACCACCATCTGAATGCGTCTGAATTAATAACTGCTATAGCCTACAACAATCTGAATGGGTCTGAATTAATAACTGCTATAGTCTACCACCATCTGAATGGTTATGGGTCTGAATTAATAACTGCTATAGCCTACCACCATCTGAATGGGTCTGAATTAATAACTGCTATAGCCTACCACCATCTGAATGGGTCTGAATTAATAACTGCTATAGCCTACAACCATCTGAATGGGTCTGAATTAATAACTGCTATAGCCTACAACCATCTGAATGGGTCTGAATTAATAACTGCTATAGTCTACCACCATCTGAATGGGTCTGAATTAATAACTGCTATAGTCTACCACCATCTGAATGGTTATGGGTCTGAATTAATAACTGCTATAGCCTACCACCATCTGAGTGGTTATGGGTCTGAATTAATAACTGCTATAGTCTACCACCATCTGAATGGTTATGGGTCTGAATTAATAACTGCTATAGCCTACCACCATCTGAGTGGTTATGGGTCTGAATTAATAACTGCTATAGCCTACAACCATCTGAATGGTTATGGGTCTGAATTAATAACTGCTATAGCCTACCACCATCTGAATGGTTATGGGTCTGAATTAATAACTGATATAGTCTACCACCATCTGAATGGGTCTGAATTAATAACTGCTATAGCCTACCACCATCTGAATGGTTATGGGTCTGAATTAATAACTGTCATAGCCTAACACCATCTGAATGGGTCTGAATTAATAACTGCTATAGCCTACCACCATCTGAATGGTTATGGGTCTGAATTAAAATTTCTACTTGGTCACAATCCCGGATCCGGGAGCACCCTCATCAGTAAAAAAGCTGACTAGCATAGCCTAGCATAGCGCCACAAGTAAATACTAGCATCTAAATATCATGAAATCACAAGTCCAAGACACCAGATGAAAGATACACATCTTGTGAATCCAGCCATCATTTCCGATTTTTAAAATGTTTTACAGGGAAAACACAATATGTATTTCTATTAGCTAACCACGATAGCAAAAGACCCAACCGCATATTTTCACAATTTTTTTACTGCATAGGTAGCTATCACAAATTCGACCAAATAAAGATATAAATAGTCACTAACCAAGAAACAAATTCATCAGATGACAGTCTGATAACATATTTATTGTATAGCATATGTTTTGTTTGAAAAATTTGCATATTTCAGGTATAAATCATAGTTTTACATTGCAGTAGTCTCACCAAAGCAGCTAGAATAACTACAGAAACCAACATGAAATACCTAAATACTCATCATAAAACATTTATGAAAAATACACGGTGTACAGCAAATGAAAGACAAACATCTTGTGAATCCAGCCAATATTTCAGATTTTTTAAGTGTTTTACAGCGAAAACACAATATAGCATTATATTAGCTTACTACGATAGCCTACCACACAACCGCATTCATTAAAGGCACGTTAGCGATAGCGAATAAACCAGCAAAATATATAAATTTTTTCACTAACCTTCTCAAACTTCATCAGATGACAGTCCTATAACATCATATTACACAATACATATATGGTTTGTTCGAAAATGTGCATATTTAGCGGTACAATTCGTGGTTGAACAATGTGAATACTAGCCAAACAGCACAAAATAATCCGGATATATTTCTGACACTCACATCATCTAATCAAATAACTAATCATATACTTTACTAAAAAATACAGGTTGGACAGCAAATTAAAGATACACTAGTTCTTAATGCAACCGCTGTGTTAGATTTTTAAAAATAACCTTATTACGACATACAGCTTACGTTATAGCGAGACAGCGCCCGAAATCTGGGCGGAATATAGTCTAAACATCTTCGACAGAAATACGAAATAATATCATAAATGGTTCCTACTATTTGATGAGCTTCCATCAGAATCTTGTACATGGTGTCCTTTTTCCAGAATAATCGTTGTTTGGTTGTAGAATGTCGTCTTCATCTGTCGATTTAGCTAACAAAGATGGCCATGCGGCATGGAAGTGCCCAACTCACAATAACGCATAACAAAGGAAATACCGAAAATCGCAATATACTGATATAAACTGATATAACTCGGTTTAAAATAACTACCTTATGATGTTTTTAACACATATATCAAATAAAATCAGAGCCGGATATATCTAACTTCTAAAACGAAAGCTTTTCTGAACGCAATGCAGAGGTCCCTCTTGCGTCAGGCCAAACGGTGAAAAGACCAGACCCTCCGTTCCAAGACGTCTTGTTCGGCCTCAGATCTAGCTAGACACCCCATTCCAACTCTCACTGCCTACTGACATCTAGTGGAAGGCGTATGCAGTGCATGTAGACCCATAGATTCCATGTAAATTAATAAACTGACCCTGGAACAGAGCCCTCGATTTCAGATTTCTCACTTCCTGACAGGAAGTTTGCTGCAAAATGAGTTCTGTTTTACTCACAGATATAATTCAAACGGTTTTAGAAACTAGAGAGTGTTTTCTATCCAATAGTAATAATAATATGCATATTGTATGAGCAAGAATTGAGTACGAGGCAGTTTAATTTGGAAACT
Organism: Salvelinus alpinus; assembly: GCF_045679555.1. Taxonomy (NCBI): domain Eukaryota; kingdom Metazoa; phylum Chordata; class Actinopteri; order Salmoniformes; family Salmonidae; genus Salvelinus; species Salvelinus alpinus. Next base: position 50,820,107 of record NC_092102.1, on the reverse strand, counting down.
ATTTTTTACAAAGTGGAAACAGCGCCCCCCCATATTGAGAAAATGTTAATAACTGCTATAGTCTACCACCATCTGAATGGTTATGGGTCTGAATTAATAACTGCTATAGCCTACCACCATCTGAATGGGTCTGAATTAATAACTGCTATAGCCTACCACCATCTGAATGGTTATGGGTCTGAATTAATAACTGCTATAGACTACCACCATCTGAATGGGTCTGAATTAATAACTGCTATAGCCTACCATCATCTGAATGGGTCTGAATTAATAACTGCTATACCCTACCACCATCTGAATGGTTATGGGTCTGAATTAATAACTGCTATAGTCTACCACCATCTGAATGGTTATGGGTCTGAATTAATAACTGCTATAGTCTACCACCATCTGAATGGTTATGGGTCTAACTGCTATAGTCTACCACCATCTGAATGGTTATGGGTCTAAATTAATAACTGCTATAGTCTACCACCATCTGAATGGGTCTGAATTAATAACTGCTATAGTCTACCACCATCTGAATGGTTATGGGTCTGAATTAATAACTGCTATAGTCTACCACCATCTGAATGGTTATGGGTCTGAATTAATAACTGCTATAGCCTACCACCATCTGAATGGTTATGGGTCTGAATTAATAACTGCTATAGTCTACCACCATCTGAATGGTTATGGGTCTGAATTAATAACTGCTATAGCCTACCACCATCTGAATGGTTAAGGGTCTGAATTAATAACTGTTATAGCCTACCACCATCTGAATGGGTCTGAATTAATAACTGCTATAGTCTACCACCAAATGAATGGTCAACACTGAGTCAACACTGCCTGGTGAATGGAACTAAAGAAGTGACAGATATAGTGGAGGAAATCAGGGAGGTGATGGAGTTCAGGTGTGCCTAATGACGAAGCGCAGGTGTGTGTAATGATGAATGCCAGGTGTCTGTAATGATGAATGCCAGGTGTGTGTAATGATGAATGCCAGGTGTGTGTAATGATGAATGCCAGGTGTGTGTAATGATGAATGACAGGTAAGTGTAATGATGAATGCCAGGTGTGTGTAATGATGAATGCCAGGTGTGTGTAATGATAAATGCCAGGTGTGTGTAATGATGAATGCCAGGTGCCCGTAATGATGAATGCCAGGTAGGCGTAATGATGAATGCCAGGTGTGTGTAATGATGAATGCCAGGTTCCCATAATGATAAATGCCAGGTGTGTGTAATGACGAATCGCAGGTGGCCGTAATGATGAATGCCAGGTGTGTGTAATGATGAATGCCAGGATCCCATAATAATGTATGCCAGGTAGGCGTAATGATGAATGCCAGGTAGGTGTAATGATGAATGCCAGGTGCCTGTAATGATGAATGCCAGGATCCCATATTGATGAATACCAGGTGTGTGTAATGATGAATGCCAGGTAGGCGTAATGATGAATGCCAGGTAGGCGTAATGATGAATGCCAGGTGCCTGTATTGATGAATGCCAGGATCCCATAATGATGAATGCCAGGTGTGTGTAATGATGAATGCCAGGTAGGCGTAATGATGAATGCCAGGTACCCATAATGATAAATGCCAGGTGTGTGTAATGACGAATCGCAGGTGACCGTAATGATGAATGCCAGGTGTGTGTAATGATGAATGCCAGGATCCCATAATAATGTATGCCAGGTAGGCGTAATGATGAATGCCAGGTGCCTGTAATGATGAATGCCAGGATCCCATATTGATGAATACCAGGTGTGTGTAATGATGAATGCCAGGTAGGCGTAATGATGAATGCCAGGTAGGCGTAATGATGAATGCCAGGTGCCTGTATTGATGAATGCCAGGATCCCATAATGATGAATGCCAGGTGTGTGTAATGATGAATGCCAGTATGCCATAATGATGAATGCCAGGTAGGCGTAATGATGAATGCCAGGTAGCTGTAATGATGAATGCCAGGTAGGCGTAATGATGAATGCCAGTATGCCATAATGATGAATGCCAGGTAGGCGTAATGATGAATGCCAGGTGCCTGTAATGATGAATGCCAGGTGCCTGTGATGATGAATGCCAGGTGTGCGTAATGATGAATGCCAGGTGTGTGTAATGATGAATGCCAGGTGTGTGTAATGATGAATGCCAGGTGCCTGTAATGAAGAATGCCAGGTGTGTGTAATGATGAATGCCAGGTGTGCGTAATGATGAATGCCAGGTGTGCGTAATGATGAATGCCAGGTGTGCGTAATGATGAATGCCAGGACAGGTGGTTAGTAAATTCAGATGAGAGGAGTGGGAGAAGATGTGCGATTGCTGGATTGAATCCCCGAGCTGACAAGGTAAAAATCTGTTATTCTTCCCCTGAACAAGGCAGTTAACCCACTATTCCCCGTTGGGCATTTGTTGGAAATAAGAATTTGTTTTTAACTGACTTGCCTAGTTAAATAAAACATTTAACCTCTTGGTGCTACAGGGGGTGCTGTTTCAACTTGGACATTTATCGTTCCCAAATTAAACTGCCTCGTACTCAATTCTTGCTCGTACAATATGCATATTATTATTACTATTGGATAGAAAACACTCTAGTTTCTAAAACCGTTTGAATTATTTCTCTGAGTGAAACAGAACTCATTCTACAGCACACTTCCTGTCAAGAAGTGAGATTTCTGAAATTGAGGTCTCTGTTCCACGGTCGGTTTATAAATTCCCTTAAAAGCTATGGGGCTACATGCACTGCATACGCCTTCCCCTAGATGTCAGTAAGCGGTGAGACTTTGAATGGAGTGGATAGCACCATCTGGGGGAGTATAAAACGTCTTGGAACGGAAGTACCGGCCTTTTCGACCGGGCGCCTGACGCAAGAAGTACATCGGCATGGCTTCTTCAAAAGCTTTCGGTTTAGCAGTTCTATATCTCCGGCTCTGATTTAATTTGTTTTTTGTCTTAAAAACTTCATAAGGTAGTTAATTTAAACCGACTTATAGCAGTTTATAGCAGTTTATTGCGATTTTCCTGGATTTCTTTGTGATGCGCTTTCACGAGTTGGACACCTCTCCAGTGGGTGGCTAACGTTAGCGGCTATTTCGACAGGACAAGAGGACATCTTTCAACCCAAAGACGATTGTTCTGGAGAAAGGACACCTTGCCCAAGATTCTGATGGAAGCTTAGCTAATAGTAAGCAGTCTTTATGCTGTTAATTCGTACTTATGTTGATAAATGCCAAATAATAATTCCGCCATGAATTATGGTGCGGTCTCGCTTTAGCGCACGCTGTATTGCGCAGTAACGTTCATTTAAAAAATCTAACACAGCGATCGCATTAAGAACTCATTTATCTTTCATTTGCTGTCCAACTTGTATTTTTTAGTCAAGTTTATGAATAGTTTTCAGTCCGTTCTCCGTCTTTCAGTCCGTTCTTTCGTATTTCAGTCCGTTCTTTCGTCTTTCAGTCCGTTCCTTCGTCTTTCAGTCCGTTCTTTCGTATTTCAGTCCGTTCTTTCATCTTTCAGTCCGTTCTTCATTTTTTCCTTTCAGTGTCCTCTTCTTTCCTTTTCTTCTGTCTTTCATCTATATTTCTCCTCCTTTCTTCGTCCATGCGTTCCTCCCATGTCTTCACTGCCCTCGCCCTTCCGACTCCCATTGACTCCCACACCAATCAGGGATCAAGGAAAGACCCAAATGCAGACTGGGTGAAGTAAAATGTTTTATTGTAACAACAGGGGCAGGCGAACGACAGGTCAAGGCAGGCAGGGGTCGACAATCCAGAGTAGGAGCAAAGGTACAGAACGGCAGGCAGGCTCAGGGTCAGGACAAGCAAGGGTCAAGAACCAGAAGTGCGAGAAAAGATAAACTGGAAAAGGCAGGAGCTGAGGCACAAAACGCTGGTAGGCTTGAACAAACAAAACGAACTGACACAGGCAGACAGAAAACACAGGTATAAATACCCAGAGGAGGAGTGGGGGAGATGGGTGACACCTGGAGGGGGTGGAGACAAGCACAAGGACAGGGGCACCAGATCAGGACGTGACACCTGGAGGGGGTGGAGACAAGCACAAGGACAGGGGCACCAGATCAGGACGTGACACCTGGAGGGGGTGGAGACAAGCACAAGGACAGGTGAAACAGATATCTCTGTTTTTCTATATATTTTGGTTAGGTCATGGTGTGACTAGGGTGGGTACGCTAGTTTGTATGTCTAGAGTTTTTGTATGTCCAGCGGTGTTGTATGTCTAGGGGTGTTGTATGTCTAGGGGTTTTGTATGTCTATGTTGGCCTAATATGGTTCCCAATCAGAGACAGCTGTTTATCATCGTTGTCTCTGATTGGGGATCATATTTAGGTAGTCATTATCCTCATTTGTGTTGTGGGATCTTGTCTACAGTAAGTTGCCTTTGTGCACTCCAGTAGCTTCACGTTTCGTTTGTTCTTTATTGTTTTGTTTTGTGAGTTTCTCTGTATTAGAAACATGTGGAACTCTATGCACGCTGCGCCTTGGTCTCATCATTACGACGAGCGTGACACTCTGGAAGGTTCACAGCATAACGTCAACATAATGCATTACAGTCTGTAGCACTTTCTGACAGCGAGAGGTTAAAAAGGGCTTTATAAAATACACTTAATTGATTGATTGACTTTCGGTTTGAAATGATCTTTGAGGTTAATTGCACATGAAATGTACATTTACAACAATTATGAGGCTTCAGTGACTTCAGTGAACCTGAAAGTCTCTATCCTAATCAAAGAGAACATCCTCCTCTTGTCAGGTTTTTTTTCTCGTCTCGCCGATCGTAAATTACTCCGACCCCCTCGTTTAGACAGAACAGAGTGTCTCTGAGCCCGATAGCCACCTACATATGAAAAATGATATTAACACGGACAGCAGAATGGACGTTTCTCACATGGCAATTAACATCTAAAAACTCTGTCTGGTCCTGTCAGGCAAACCTCAGGTGAAATATGATTATTGATGTCCACACTAATGAAGAGATAAATTCACACAGACATACACACACCACACACGACACACACACACACACACACACACACACACACACACACACACACACACACACACACACACACACACACACACACACACACACACACACTACACCTGAAAGTTTCCAGTCATCTATCAAGTTGAATGAAGAGAGCTCTCTACTAAGACAAACCGCATTTATCATCCAGCCTGGTGAGTGGTCCACTACACTACTATAGTAAATACCACATCACTATGGTCCACTACACTACTATAGTAAATACCACATCACTATGGTACACTACACTACTATAGTAAATACCACATCACTATGGTCCACTACACTACTATAGTAAATACCACATCACTATGGTCCACTACACTACTATAGTAAATACCACATCACTATGGTCCACTACACTACTATAGTAAATACCACATCACTATGGTCCACTACACTACACTACTATAGTAAATACCACATCACTATGGTCCACTACACTACTATAGTAAATACCACATCACTATGGTCCACTACACTACACTACTATAGTAAATACCACATCACTATGGTACACTACACTACTATAGTAAATACCACATCACTATGGTCCACTACACTACACTACTATAGTAAATACCACATCACTATGGTACACTACACTACTATAGTAAATACCACATCACTATGGTCCACTACACTACACTACTATAGTAAATACCACATCACTATGGTACACTACACTACTATAGTAAATACCACATCACTATGGTCCACTACACTACACTACTATAGTAAATACCACATCACTATGGTCCACTACACTACTATAGTAAATACCACATCACTATGGTCCACTACACTACTATAGTAAATACCACATCACTATGGTCCACTACACTACTATAGTAAATACCACATCACTATGGTCCACTACACTACACTACTATAGTAAATACCACATCACTATGGTACACTACACTACTATAGTAAATACCACATCACTATGGTACACTACACTACTATAGTAAATACCACATCACTATGGTCCACTACACTACTATAGTAAATACCACATCACTATGGTCCACTACACTACTATAGTAAATACCACATCACTATGGTACACTACACTACTATAGTAAATACCACATCACTATGGTCCACTACACTACACTACTATAGTAAATACCACATCACTATGGTACACTACACTACTATAGTAAATACCACATCACTATGGTCCACTACACTACACTACTATAGTAAATACCACATCACTATGGTCCACTACACTACACTACTATAGTAAATACCACATCACTATGGTCCACTACACTACACTACTATAGTAAATACCACATCACTATGGTCCACTACACTACTATAGTAAATACCACATCACTATGGTCCACTACACTACTATAGTAAATACCACATCACTATGGTCCACTACACTACTATAGTAAATACCACATCACTATGGTCCACTACACTACTATAGTAAATACCACATCACTATGGTCCACTACACTACTATAGTAAATACCACATCACTATGGTCCACTACACTACACTACTATAGTAAATACCACATCACTATGGTCCACTACACTACTATAGTAAATACCACATCACTATGGTACACTACACTACTATAGTAAATACCACATCACTATGGTCCACTACACTACACTACTATAGTAAATACCACATCACTATGGTCCACTACACTACTATAGTAAATACCACATCACTATGGTACACTACACTACTATAGTAAATACCACATCACTATGGTCCACTACACTACACTACTATAGTAAATACCACATCACTATGGTCCACTACACTACACTACTATAGTAAATACCACATCACTATGGTCCACTACACTACTATAGTAAATACCACATCACTATGGTCCACTACACTACTATAGTAAATACTACATCACTATGGTCCACTACACTACTATAGTAAATACCACATCACTATGGTCCACTACACTACTATAGTAAATACCACATCACTATGGTCCACTACACTACTATAGTAAATACCACATCACTATGGTACACTACATTACTATAGTAAATACCACATCACTATGGTCCACTACACTACTATAGTAAATACCACATCACTATGGTCCACTACACTACTATAGTAAATACCACATCACTATGGTACATTACACTACTATAGTAAATACCACATCACTATGGTCCACTACACTACACTACTATAGTAAATACCACATCACTATGGTACACTACACTACTATAGTAAATACCACATCACTATGGTCCACTACACTACTATAGTAAATACCACATCACTATGGTCCACTACACTACTATACTAAATACCACATCACTATGGTCCACTACACTACTATAGTAAATACCACATCACTATGGTACACTACACTACTATAGTAAATACCACATCACTATGGTCCACTACACTACTATAGTAAATACCACATCACTATGGTACACTACACTACTATAGTAAATACCACATCACTATGGTCCACTACACTACTATAGTAAATACCACATCACTATGGTCCACTACACTACTATAGTAAATACCACATCACTATGGTCCACTACACTACTATAGTAAATACCACATCACTATGGTACACTACACTACTATAGTAAATACCACATCACTATGGTCCACTACACTACTATAGTAAATACCACATCACTATGGTACACTACACTACTATAGTAAATACCACATCACTATGGTACACTACACTACTATAGTAAATACCACATCACTATGGTCCACTACACTACTATAGTAAATACCACATCACTATGGTACACTACACTACTATAGTAAATACCACATCACTATGGTCCACTACACTACACTACTATAGTAAATACCACATCACTATGGTCCACTACACTACTATAGTAAATACCACATCACTATGGTCCACTACACTACTATAGTAAATACCACATCACTATGGTCCACTACACTACTATAGTAAATACCACATCACTATGGTACACTACATTACTATAGTAAATACCACATCACTATGGTACACTACACTACACTACTATAGTAAATACCACATCACTATGGTCCACTACACTACTATAGTAAATACCACATCACTATGGTCCACTACACTACTATAGTAAATACCACATCACTATGGTACACTACACTACTATAGTAAATACCACATCACTATGGTCCACTACACTACTATAGTAAATACCACATCACTATGGTACACTACACTACTATAGTAAATACCACATCACTATGGTCCACTACACTACTATAGTAAATACCACATCACTATGGTACACTACACTACTATAGTAAATACCACATCACTATGGTCCACTACACTACTATAGTAAATACCACATCACTATGGTCCACTACACTACTATAGTAAATACCACATCACTATGGTCCACTACACTACTATAGTAAATACCACATCACTATGGTACACTACACTACTATAGTAAATACCACATCACTATGGTCCACTACACTACTATAGTAAATACCACATCACTATGGTACACTACACTACTATAGTAAATACCACATCACTATGGTACACTACACTACTATAGTAAATACCACATCACTATGGTCCACTACACTACTATAGTAAATACCACATCACTATGGTACACTACACTACTATAGTAAATACCACATCACTATGGTCCACTACACTACACTACTATAGTAAATACCACATCACTATGGTCCACTACACTACTATAGTAAATACCACATCACTATGGTCCACTACACTACTATAGTAAATACCACATCACTATGGTCCACTACACTACTATAGTAAATACCACATCACTATGGTACACTACATTACTATAGTAAATACCACATCACTATGGTACACTACACTACACTACTATAGTAAATACCACATCACTATGGTCCACTACACTACTATAGTAAATACCACATCACTATGGTCCACTACACTACTATAGTAAATACCACATCACTATGGTACACTACACTACTATAGTAAATACCACATCACTATGGTCCACTACACTACTATAGTAAATACCACATCACTATGGTACACTACACTACTATAGTAAATACCACATCACTATGGTCCACTACACTACACTACTATAGTAAATACCACATCACTATGGTCCACTACACTACTATAGTAAATACCACATCACTATGGTCCACTACACTACTATAGTAAATACCACATCACTATGGTCCACTACACTACTATAGTAAATACCACATCACTATGGTACACTACATTACTATAGTAAATACCACATCACTATGGTACACTACACTACACTACTATAGTAAATACCACATCACTATGGTCCACTACACTACTATAGTAAATACCACATCACTATGGTCCACTACGCTACTATAGTAAATACCACATCACTATGGTACACTACACTACTATAGTAAATACCACATCACTATGGTACACTACACTACTATAGTAAATACCACATCACTATGGTACACTACACTACTATAGTAAATACCACATCACTATGGTCCACTACACTACTATAGTAAATACCACATCACTATGGTACACTACATTACTATAGTAAATACCACATCACTATGGTACACTACACTACACTACTATAGTAAATACCACATCACTATGGTCCACTACACTACTATAGTAAATACCACATCACTATGGTCCACTACACTACTATAGTAAATACCACATCACTATGGTACACTACACTACTATAGTAAATACCACATCACTATGGTCCACTACACTACTATAGTAAATACCACATCACTATGGTACACTACATTACTATAGTAAATACCACATCACTATGGTACACTACACTACTATAGTAAATACCACATCACTATGGTCCACTACACTACTATAGTAAATACCACATCACTATGGTACACTACATTACTATAGTAAATACCACATCACTATGGTACACTACACTACACTACTATAGTAAATACCACATCACTATGGTCCACTACACTACTATAGTAAATACCACATCACTATGGTCCACTACACTACTATAGTAAATACCACATCACTATGGTCCACTACACTACTATAGTAAATACCACATCACTATGGTCCACTACACTACTATAGTAAATACCACATCACTATGGTACACTACACTACTATAGTAAATACCACATCACTATGGTCCACTACACTACTATAGTAAATACCACATCACTATGGTCCACTACACTACTATAGTAAATACCACATCACTATGGTCCACTACACTACTATAGTAAATACCACATCACTATGGTCCACTACACTACACTACTATAGTAAATACCACATCACTATGGTCCACTACACTACACTACTATAGTAAATACCACATCACTATGGTCCACTACACTACTATAGTAAATACCACATCACTATGGTCCACTACACTACACTACTATAGTAAATACCACATCACTATGGTCCACTACACTACTATAGTAAATACAACATCACTATGGTACACTACACTACACTACTATACTAAATACCACATCACTATGGTCCACTACACTACTATAGTAAATACCACACCACTATGGTCCACTACACTACACTACTATAGTAAATACCACATCACTATGGTCCACTACACTACTATAGTAAATACCACATCACTATGGTCCACTACACTACTATAGTAAATACCACATCACTATGGTCCACTACACTACTATAGTAAATACCACATCACTATGGTCCACTACACTACTATAGTAAATACCACATCACTATGGTACACTACACTACTATAGTAAATACCACATCACTATGGTCCACTACACTACTATAGTAAATACCACATCACTATGGTCCACTACACTACACTACTATAGTAAATACCACATCACTATGGTACACTACACTACTATAGTAAATACCACATCACTATGGTACACTACACTACACTACTATAGTAAATACCACATCACTATGGTACACTACACTACTATAGTAAATACCACATCACTATGGTCCACTACACTACTATAGTAAATACCACATCACTATGGTACACTACACTACTATAGTAAATACCACATCACTATGGTCCACTACACTACACTACTATAGTAAATACCACATCACTATGTCTATGTCCTAAGAAACTGAAGCTCTCACAGCATTTGGACATGGAAATCATTGGTGTCCGGTATCCTTTTTATGAATTGCTTCAGTTTCTTCCTGAAATGCAGTCATGCTGAAGTCGTCTCCAAACCTGTTCCTGCATTTACCCAGTGCTTAATTTGGGAAAACAAGTGAAATCTGTTCAGGAACATCAATAGTAACACATTTTCACAACAAAACATGTTTAATTAAACTGTTGACAGCCCCTCCCTCTGCGTGCTGGAGAAAGGAATGAAGAAGAGAGGGGAGGAGATGGAAATGCAAGGTGGTGAGATATTAGCGAGACATGAAAAGTGGGATATACTGTACATACAGATTTTTTTCTAATGGTATAATATGACCTGCATGTCTTCTCATTTCTCTCTCTATCTCACTCTCTCGCTCTCTCGCTCTCTTTCAAAATCATATCCAAAAAGTATTTTGGCTAAATAGTACAGTCATTTGTGTGCCTTTTGTTGGGTGGATGGGGCAGAGTGGACTTAATTTTTTTTATTTGGATAGAATTTAAGTAAGTCATATTAGATCAGTGTCTAACACAAACTATGAGACAGGCATACTTTTAGCCAACCTTGAGCAAAAATAACCTTATTTTGATAGATTTTACACCCGTAGTTACTCTAAAAATAAATGATATAAAGACATTTTGGGGGCTTTCAAAAAAGTCCTGGGGGAGTATGCCCAGACCCCCCTAAAAGTGGCTTAGCCCCCCTATCCATGAATCTCTAGTGACGTCCCTGGGTAACAGTACTGCTGAAGAGAATCATGGGTAATAGTCCCGGTTAACAGTATCCTGGGTAACATTATTCTGGATAACAGTATCCTGGGTAACAGTAACCTGCACAACAGTATCCTGGGTAACAGTACTGCTGAAGAGAATCATGGGTAATAGTGTCCTGGTTAACAGTATCCTGGGTAACAGTATCCTGGATAACAGTATCCTGGGTAACAGTAACCTGCACAACAGTATCCTGGGTAACAGTACTGCTGAAGAGAATCATGGGTAATAGTGTCCTGGTTAACAGTATCCTGGGTAACAGTATCCTGGATAACAGTATTCTGGGTAACAATATCCTGCACAACAGTATCCTGGGTAACAGTACTGCTGAAGAGAATCCTCGGTAACAGTATCCTGGGTAACAGTACTGCTGAAGAGAATCCTCGGTAATAGTATCCTGGGTAACAGTACTGCTGAAGAGAATCTTCGGTAACAGTATCCTGGGTAACAATATCCTGCACAACAGTATCCTGTGTAACAGTACTGCTGAAGAGAATCCTCAGTAACAGTATCCTGGGTAACAGTACTGCTGAAGAGAATCCTCGGTAACAGTATCCTGGGTAACAGTACTGCTGAAGAGAATCCTCGGTAACAGTATCCTGGGTAACAGTACTGCTGAAGAGAATCCTCGGTAACAGTATCCTGGGTAACAATATCCTGCACAACAGTATCCTGGGTAACAGTACTGCTGAAGAGAATCTTCGGTAACAGTATCCTGGGTAACAGTACTGCTGAAGAGAATCCTCGGTAATAGTATCCTGGGTAACAGTACTGCTGAAGAGAATCCTCGGTAATAGTATCCTGGGTAACAGTACTGCTGAAGAGAATCCTCGGTAACAGTATCCTGGGTAACAGTACTGCTGAAGAGAATCCTCGGTAACAGTATCCTGGGTAACAGTACTGCTGAAGAGAATCCTCGGTAACAGTATCCTGGGTAACAGTACTGCTGAAGAGAATCCTCGGTAACAGTATCCTGGGTAACAGTACTGCTGAAGAGAATCCTCGGTAACAGTATCCTGGGTAACAATATCCTGCACAACAGTATCCTGGGTAACAGTACTGCTGAAGAGAATCTTCGGTAACAGTATCCTGGGTAACAGTACTGCTGAAGAGAATCCTCGGTAATAGTATCCTGGGTAACAGTACTGCTGAAGAGAATCCTGGGTAACAGTATCCTGGGTAACAGTACTGCTGAAGAGAATCCTCAGTAACAGTATCCTGGGTAACAGTACTGCTGAAGAGAATCCTGGGTAACAGTATCCTGGGTAACAGTACTGCTGAAGAGAATCCTCGGTAACAGTATCCTGGGTAACAGTATCCTGGGTAACAGTATCCTGGGTAACAGTATCCTGGGTAACAGTACTTCTAGGTCTTAGGAAGGCAGTAGCAGAGCACTTAGCCATCCGCTACACGTGTGTGCCTCGTTATGGATGCAGAACAAAACTATTAGATGAGAGGAGGGGAGGGGGAGAGGGAGGAGGGGAGGAAGCGAGGAGGAGGGGAGGAGAAGGAGAGGATGAGGGGAGGAGAGGAGGAAGAGGTAATTGAAAAAGTGAACTATAATGTAGAAAAGTAGATTTGAGTTGACAGTCACAGAGGTAAAGGAGGAGATTGGAGATAAAAGCCAGGGAGGAAGGGAAACATTAAAGGAATATTTAGGAACTGGGGAAAGATGAAAATACCTTTGGGAAAAAGAAGGTAAAACTTCACAAAGAAAGTTAATTCCTAGTGGTTTCTAAGCGGCTCAAACTTTGCTTGACACAAATTGAGAGAAAAAAAGAGAGCCCGGAATTCACGTGAAGCATATCACATGGTTAGAATGATCAATGGTTGAGGGTCTGACAACCCAAGTGGCTCTGTCTCATCTGTGACCCACAAGACTGTGTTAACCCTCTGTGCTAAATGCTAAAAGACTGTGTGTTAACCCTCTGTGCTAAATGCTAAAAGACTGTGTTTTAGCCCACTGAGCTAAATGCTAAAAGACTGTGTTTTAGCCCACTGTGCTAAATGCTAAAAGACTGTGTGTTAGCCCACTGAGCTAAATGCTAAAAGACTGTGTGTTAACCCTCTGCGCTAAATGCTAAAAGACTGTGTGTTTTAGCCCACTGAGCTATAGCCTAGAATTAACTATGTTTCAACCAAGCCAAACATAGACCACCTTAACTCAGAAACACCAGAGGTCTGAGGCCATGTGCTGTGACTAACAGATATAAATAATATAGAAGTCTATATTACAGAGTGGTAAAGAAAAGTATCCTCCCATCATAAACCACTATAATGTTCCCATCATAGACCACTGTAATGTTCCCATCATAGACCACTATAATGTTCCCATCATAGACCAATGTAATGTTCCCGTCATAGACCACTGTAATGTTCCCATCGTAGACCACTGTAATGTTCCCATCGTAGACCAATGTAATGTTCCCGTCATAGACCACTGTAATGTTCCCGTCATAGACCACTGTAATGTTCCTATCATAGACCACTGTAATGTTCCCATCATAGACCACTGTAATGTTCCTGTCATAGACCACTGTAATGCTCCTATCATAGACCACTGTAATGTTCCTATCATAGACCACTGTAATGTTCCTATCATAGACCACTGTAATGTTCCCATCATAGACCCCTGTAATGTTCCCATCATAGACCCCTGTAATGTTCCCATCATAGACCCCTGTAATGTTCCCATCATAGACCCCTGTAATGTTCCCATCATAGACCACTGTAATGTTCCCATCATAGACCCCTGTAATGTTCCCATCATAGACCACTGTAATGTTCCCATCATAGACCCCTGTAATGTTCCCATCATAGACCCCTGTAATGTTCCCATCATAGACCACTGTAATGTTCCCATCATAGACCCCTGTAATGTTCCCATCATAGACCACTGTAATGTTCCCATCATAGACCCCTGTAATGTTCCCATCATAGACCCCTGTAATGTTCCCATCATAGACCACTGTAATGTTCCCATCATAGACCCCTGTAATGTTCCCATCATAGACCACTGTAATGTTCCCATCATAGACCCCTGTAATGTTCCTATCATAGACCCCTGTAATGTTCCCATCATAGACCCCTGTAATGTTCCTATCATAGACCCCTGTAATGTTCCTATCATAGACCCCTGTAATGTTCCCATCATAGACCACTGTAATGTTCCTATCATAGACCACTGTAATGTTCCTATCATAGACCACTGTAATGTTCCCATCATAGACCACTGTAATGTTCCTATCATAGACCACTGTAATGTTCCTATCATAGACCACTGTAATGTTCCCATCATAGACCCCTGTAATGTTCCTATCATAGACCACTGTAATGTTCCCATCATAGACCCCTGTAATGTTCCTATCGTAGACCACTGTAATGTTCCCATCATAGACCACTGTAATGTTCCTATCATAGACCACTGTAATGTTCCCATCGTAGACCACTGTAATGTTCCCGTCATA
This sequence comes from Salvelinus alpinus, assembly GCF_045679555.1. Taxonomy (NCBI): domain Eukaryota; kingdom Metazoa; phylum Chordata; class Actinopteri; order Salmoniformes; family Salmonidae; genus Salvelinus; species Salvelinus alpinus. The sequence continues at coordinate 50,804,670 of NC_092102.1, read as the reverse complement.
GACCCCTGTAATGTTCCCATCATAGACCACTGTAATGTTCCCATCATAGACCACTGTAATGTTCCCATCATAGACCACTGTAATGTTCCCATCATAGACCACTATAATGTTCCCATCATAGACCCCTGTAATGTTCCCATCATAGACCACTGTAATGTTCCCATCATAGACCCCTGTAATGTTCCCATCATAGACCCCTGTAATGTTCCCATCATAGACCCCTGTAATGTTCCCATCATAGACCACTGTAATGTTCCCATCATAGACCACTGTAATGTTCCCATCATAGACCACTGTAATGTTCCCATCATAGACCCCTGTAATGTTCCCATCATAGACCACTGTAATGTTCCCATCATAGACCACTGTAATGTTCCTATCATAGACCACTGTAATGTTCCCATCGTAGACCACTGTAATGTTCCCATCATAGACCCCTGTAATGTTCCCATCATAGACCCCTGTAATATTCCCATCATAGACCACTGTAATGTTCCCATCATAGACCCCTGTAATGTTCCCATCATAGACCCCTGTAATGTTCCCATCATAGACCCCTGTAATGTTCCCATCATAGACCACTGTAATGTTCCCATCATAGACCACTGTAATGTTCCCATCATAGACCACTGTAATGTTCCCATCATAGACCCCTGTAATGTTCCCATCATAGACCACTGTAATGTTCCCATCATAGACCACTGTAATGTTCCCATCATAGACCCCTGTAATGTTCCCATCATAGACCACTGTAATGTTCCCATCATAGACCACTGTAATGTTCCCATCGTAGACCACTGTAATGTTCCCATCATAGACCACTGTAATGTTCCCATCATAGACCACTGTAATGTTCCCATCATAGACCACTGTAATGTTCCCATCATAGACCACTGTAATGTTCCCATCATAGACCACTGTAATGTCCCCATCATAGACCACTGTAATGTTCCCATCATAGACCACTGTAATGTTCCCATCATAGACCACTGTAATGTTCCCATCATAGACCACTGTAATGTTCCCATCATAGACCACTGTAATGTTCCCATCATAGACCCCTGTAATGTTCCCATCATAGACCACTGTAATGTTCCCATCATAGACCACTGTAATGTTCCCATCATAGACCACTGTAATGTTCCCATCATAGACCCCTGTAATGTTCCCATCATAGACCACTGTAATGTTCCCATCATAGACCACTGTAATGTTCCCATCATAGACCCCTGTAATGTTCCCATCATAGACCACTGTAATGTTCCCATCATAGACCACTGTAATGTTCCCATCATAGACCACTGTAATGTTCCCATCATAGACCACTGTAATGTTCCCATCATAGACCACTGTAATGTTCCCATCATAGACCACTGTAATGTTCCCATCATAGACCCCTGTAATGTTCCCATCATAGACCACTGTAATGTTCCCATCATAGACCACTGTAATGTTCCCATCATAGACCACTGTAATGTTCCCATCATAGACCCCTGTAATGTTCCCATCATAGACCACTGTAATGTTCCCATCATAGACCACTGTAATGTTCCCATCATAGACCCCTGTAATGTTCCCATCATAGACCACTGTAATGTTCCCATCATAGACCACTGTAATGTTCCCATCATAGACCACTGTAATGTTCCCATCATAGACCACTGTAATGTTCCCATCATAGACCACTGTAATGTTCCCACTGTAACAACACCAAGGCAATCAAGGTAACATTATATTGTCCACATACACTTAGAGTCCAGGAGTAATAACAACCTTTGGGATCTCCATTCATACAGGAAAAAAACATAGTCACTCATATCAGCCACACCACACAGCATTATGCCAACAGTTTACAATCAATACACAAAGTGTCTACAGGACAGGAAGTATAGCAACACGTCTGGGTACGTACAGCAAGCTGAGTGCCTCGTGCCTCACTGCGCGCTGTGCTGTGGACTGACGTCACCCGTCCGTGTTTCCCTCCGGTCCAACTGGTTGGGACATTGACATCTCCAGTTCGCGCTGCTGCTGCTCACCGCCGCACATAAGACAGAAAGGAAAAAGGAGCGAGCCTCCACGAGCACGGTAAGTCCCTAAATGAGCTTTTGTTTGTTTTTGTTACTTTTAATTGTTTATTAGTACATGGCACAAACATGATTGCGCACGAGATATGTCATGTGTATGGGCTGGAAAAATAAATAAATAACGTAAATATTATTATTGTTAAAAATGTATTTCTGCACTCTCAGTTTAAAATAACATTTATTATTGTGGTCCTATTGCAGGTTATAATTCAAATAACAGTGCGTCACCACCGGGCATACACAGGTTAAATCAACGTTGCTTCTACATCATTTGTCAATGAAATTACTTTGAACCAACGTGGAGCTGGCTGGGAATATACGTTGAATTGACGTCTGTGCCAAGTGGGTCAATTCGTATAGGTGGGTGTTGTATTTATCCAATCCATTGTGATAGATGAGGGTTAAATTATGATATAATGTGTTGTGAATAAACTATTAACAGCAGAAGAGGTTTGTTGTGATGTACTGCTTTTCATTTTCTATTCCATATTTCTGCTTTCCGTAGATTTCGTGATGCGGAATGCATGCGTAAAATCAGACAGAGCCGACCTACACAAGAGCCAAAATGACACTTCACCACTGCCTGTTTTACCTCTGAACAAACATGCATCCTGAACGACGTGCTTTCCTCTATTCTTACGTGCAATAATACATTAGAAGACTTAGAAGATGGAGAATATATCTATCTCGAACAACCGCAGGGTATTTCCGGTGGTGTGTAACGAATCCACGGACTACTATTATCTGAGCGCGACTAACCGGACAGATCTGAACTGCACGCCCCAGTCAGAGTTCTACTTTTACGCGGACCTCTATGTAGTCCTGCCTGTGATCTATTCGGTAATATGTGCCGTGGGTTTAACGGGGAACACGGCCGTTATCTACGTAATCCTCAAAGCGCCTAAAATGAAAACGGTGACCAATATGTTTATCCTAAACTTGGCGATAGCCGACGACCTGTTTACCCTGGTCCTACCCATCAACATCGCCGAGCACCTGCTCCACTACTGGCCCTTAGGAGAGGTGCTGTGTAAGATCATTCTGAGCATAGACCACTACAACATCTTCTCCAGTATCTACTTCCTGACGGTCATGAGTGTGGACCGTTATCTGGTCGTCCTGGCGACGGTGCGTTCCAAGCGTATGCCATACCGCACGTACCGCGCGGCCAAGATAGTGAGCCTGTGCGTCTGGATCCTCGTGATTCTTATCGTGATGCCGTTCACTGTATTCGCCGGGGTCTACATCAGTCCCGATGACTTGGACCGGAAAAGCTGCGTCCTCAGCTTCCCGAACCCGGAGAGTTTGTGGTTCAAGGCGAGCCGGATATACACCCTGATCCTCGGCTTCGCCATCCCGGTGTCGACCATCTGTATTCTCTACACCATGATGCTGTACAAACTACGGAACATGCGCCTCAACTCCAACGCCAAGGCTCTGGACAAGGCTAAAAAAAAAGTCACTATTATGGTGTTTGTAGTCCTAGCGGTGTGTCTGTTCTGTTGGACGGGGTTTCACCTCAGCACCATAGTGGCTCTCACCACCGACCTGAGGACCACTCCACTGCTCATCGGGTTGTCCTACTTCATCACCAGCCTCAGCTACGCCAACTCTTGTCTGAACCCTTTTCTTTACGCCTTCCTGGATGACAGCTTCAGGAAAGCGTTCAAGAAGATGCTAGAATGTAGACCGGCAGGAATGTAGTCGCCTACAGGCTTAGTGGATACATGTCAATATGGTAATGTTAATATTGATGACATTCAAAACAAACTATGATCATATTATTTATGTTTGCTTGAATCTATATTAGGTGATTATCATTGTTGCCATGGTATGACTTAAATATTTTATAATTATATATATATGGAATATATAATATGGAATCACATGGATTCTGGCCAGGATTGGAGGGGAATATTTATTTTTCATGGACATTTGTCTCCCCCTGCTGTCCTGAGAGGGCAAGTTGCCTACACTGTAGTGAGGGCAGGTAGCCTACACTGTAGTGAGGGCAGCTCAGCCTACACTGTAGTGAGGGCAGGTAGCCTACACTGTAGTGAGGGCAGGTAGCCTACACTGTAGTGAGGGCAGGTACACTGTAGTGAGGGCAGGTAGCCTACACTGTAGTGAGGGCAGGTCAGCCTACACTGTAGTGAGGGCAGGTCAGCCTACACTGTAGTGAGGGCAGGTAGCCTACACTGTAGTGAAGGCAGGTAGCCTACACTGTAGTGAGGGCAGGTAGCCTACACTGTAGTGAGGGCAGGTAGCCTACACTGTAGTGAGGGCAGGTAGCCTACACTGTAGTGAGGGCAGGTACAAAGTAGTGAAGCTACGGGGCTTTAACAGTGATGAAGCCTGTACACTTTGCTGTAAATACAAAGGCGTTCTTCTGGCCTGTCATTGTGAACCATAGACAAACTGGGTCAACTATAGTGGATAGTCCTAACATAACTAAAGATGTGAACTAATTCTACCTTTCAGTCAGTCTATCTTACTGATAATAATAATAACAATATCAACATATTTCCATGTTCAAATTCAAGTAATCATTTGTGTTGACATGACACACTTTGAAAAGGACCTGTTGCTTTTCCCGATACCAAGAGAGTCCACATGTTGTGTTCGTAGGTAGCAGTTATACACTGTATCACAGAGACATAAATTCATTGATTTTTATATCTGCTGACAAATAAAACATAAACAAACAACTGTGTCGTTTATTTGTAGGAGGACAATATACAGTAGGCCATGATTCATAATGGACACAATATACAGTAGGACATGATTCATAATGGACACAATATACAGTAGGACATGATTCATAATGGACACAATATACAGTAGGACATGATTCATAATGGACACAATATACAGTAGGACATGATTCATAATGGACACAATATACAGTAGGACATGATTCATAATGGACACAATATACAGTAGGACATGATTCATAATGGACACAATATACAGTAGGACATGATTCATAATGGACACAATATACAGTAGGACATGATTCATAATGGACACAATATACAGTAGGACATGATTCATAATGGACACAATATACAGTAGGCCATCATTCATAATGGACACAATATACAGTAGGCCATCATTCATAATGGACACAATATACAGTAGGACATGATTCATAATGGACACAATATACAGTAGGACATGATTCATAATGGACACAATATACAGTAGGCCATGATTCATAATGGACCTGCCAGAGCACACTGTGTGGTCTCATGTCGACCACATTCCATGCTATGTGATGTGTAGAGCCAGCCGTATCAATACCAACTGAATCATATCACCGTTTATTAGTCACGTTCATAGGATAAAGGGTGGAAATGGTAACAGTGAAATGTTTACTTACAAGCTCTCAACAGTGCAGTACACTTGAAGAAAAAATATTCACAAATATTTGATAAAAAGTTGTAAAAATTGTAAATATATACACAATAAGAAAATACAGTATAAAATGAAATGTGTTTAATAAATTGAAATTAATGAATAATGCAATTAGATATAGGCAATGTTTAAATCCTTTAATAATGTCAGCAGTCATTACAGTACAAGTAGATTCATTCTTACACTTTACTTATTCATTGGATATGATGTATGCTGACTGTCACATAGACTTACATGCTAGAAATACAGTAATGTTTAAATATACTGAATCACAAAAATAAACGCAACACGCAACAATTTCAACGACTTTAATGAGTTACAGTTCATAGAAGGAAATCAGTCAATTTGAAATAAATTCATTAGGCCCTAATTTATGGATTTCACATGACTGGGCAGGGACAAAGCCGTTGAATGTTCATTTCTTTACCATAAGCCGCTTCCAACGTCGTTTTAGAGAATTTGTCAGTACGTCAAACCAGACTCACAACCCGAAGACCCCGTGTAACCACAGGGGTGCCAGGCCCAGCCAATCAGAACCACAGGGGTGCGAGGCCCAGCCAATCAGAACCACAGGGGTGCGAGGCCCAGCCAATCAGAACCACAGGGGTGCGAGGCCCAGCCAACCAGAACCACAGGGGTGCGAGGCCCAGCCAATCAGAACCACAGGGGAGCCAAGCCCAGCCAATCAGAACCACAGGGGTGCGAGGCCCAGCCAATCAGAAGTTATTACCCACAAAAGGGCATTATTACAGATATAAACACTACTCAGTTTCATCAGGTGTCCTGGTGGCTGGTCATCAGGTGTCCGGGTGGCTGGTCATCAGGTGTCCAGGTGGCTGGTCATCAGGTGTCCGGGTGGCTGGTCATCAGGTGTCCGGGTGGCTGGTCATCAGGTGTCCGGGTGGCTGGTCATCAGGTGGCTGGTCATCAGGTGGCTGGTCATCAGGTGTCCGGGTGGCTGGTCATCAGGTGGCTGGTCATCAGGTGGCTGGTCATCAGGTGTCCGGGTGGCTGGTCATCAGGTGTCCAGGTGGCTGGTCATCAGGTGTCCGGGTGGCTGGTCATCAGGTGTCCGGGTGGCTGGTCATCAGGTGTCCGGGTGGCTGGTCATCAGGTGTCCGGGTGGTTGGTCATCAGGTGTCCGGGTGGTTGGTCATCAGGTGGTTGGTCATCAGGTGTCCGGGTGGCTGGTCATCAGGTGTCCGGGTGGCTGGTCATCAGGTGGCTGGTCATCAGGTGTCCTGGTGGCTGGTCATCAGGTGTCCGGGTGGCTGGTCATCAGGTGTCCGGGTGGCTGGTCATCAGGTGTCCGGGTGGCTGGTCATCAGGTGTCCGGGTGGCTGGTCATCAGGTGTCAGGTGGCTGGTCATCAGGTGTCCGGGTGGCTGGTCATCAGGTGTCCGGGTGGCTGGTCATCAGGTGTCCAGGTGGCTGGTCATCAGGTGTCCAGGTGGCTGGTCATCAGGTGTCCGGGTGGCTGGTCATCAGGTGTCCAGGTGGTTGGTCATCAGGTGTCCAGGTGGCTGGTCATCAGGTGTCCAGGTGGCTGGTCATCAGGTGTCCGGGTGGCTTGTCATCAGGTGTCCAGGTGGCTGGTCTCAGACGATCCCACAGGGTTATTAATAAAAAAAAATACCTTTATTTAACTAGGCAAGTCAGTTAAGAACACATTTTTATTTACAATGACGCCTAGGAACAGTGAAAGTCAATATTAAAAAAAGAAAATTCTTAATTAACACCTGCCTTGTTCAGGGGCAGAACGACAGGTTTTTACCTTGTCAGCTCAGGGATTCCATCTTGCAACCTTTCGGTTACATGTCCAACGCTCTAACCACTAGGCTACCTAAGAAGCCAGATGTGTAGATCCTGGGCTGGTGTGGTTACACGGAGTCTTCGGGTTGTGAGTCTGGTTTGACGTACTGCCAAATTCTCTAAAACGACGTTGGAAGCTGCTTACGGCAGATAAATGAACATTAAATTATCTGGCAACAGCTCCGGTGGACATTCCTGCTGTCAGCATGCCAATTAAATGCTTCCTCAAAACTTGAAATATCTCTGCACTGTGTTGTGTGACAAATCTTTTATTTCAGCTCATAAAACATGGGACCAACACTTTACATGTTGCGTTTATATTTTTGTTCAGTATAAATGTTACCAGGCAGTCACTGTTCAGTAAGCTAAATGATTTCTTCTTAAAAACAAAATAAACAATCATGTCCAATGATACATTGTGCTAACCTAGATATCTCCAGAGTCATATAGTGTATTTAGTGAGTTGAGCTCTAACTCGAGACATTCAGTAGACCAGCCTGTTTAGAAAACATTCCACTCCTTGTAGGCCTACTCAATGACAAGGAGTGGAATGTTATCTAAAAAATACTGTCAACCAGGCTAGACATTCAGTTACATAACATGATTTAAAATCATAGAAAATGTATTCTATTCTCATGTTATGTTAATGGAAATGCTAACCTGGGTGCCATAGAATGTTACAATGTCATGTTAAATCAAATCAAAATTAAGAAAAATAGTCACATGCGTCGAATACAACCGGTGTAGACCCAACAGTGAAATACTTACTTACAAGCCCTTAACCAACAAAGCAGTTTTTAGAAAACGACCTTAAAAAAATAAGAAATAAAAGTAACAAATAATTAAAGAGCAGTAGTAAAATTCACAATAGCGAGGCTATATACAAGGGGGGTACCGGTACAGAGTCAATGTGCTGGGCTACCCGGTTAGTCGAGGTAATGGAGGTAATATATACATGTAGGTAGAGTTATTAAAGTGACTTATGCATAGATAATAACACAGATAATAATGCAGAAACCTCAATGTCCCAACTCTGTAAACCCATGTCTCTGGACAGCTCTATATGAAGCTTGGCTGACCTACAAATGACTATTATTAAGGGGTGTTACTGCTGAAAGCCAGAACTGGTGAAACAGAGATTAAAACACGGCCTCTCCTTTCCACCTACTCGCTCTCTCTAATACAACTGTTGTGAAAACACAGTTAAGCTTGTTATCAATATGACACGTCATTCAGCGCAACGTATAAAGGCAATCTCTCTCTCTCTCGTGTTTGATAGGTCGGCAGGTAGCCTAGCGGTTAGAGTGTTGGGCCAGTACCCGAAAGATTCGCTGGTGTGAATTTCAACAAGGTGAAAAAAATATCTGTTGATCAACCGTTGAACGAGACACTTAACCCTAACCCTAACCCTAACCCTAAACCTAACCCTAGCCCTAACCCTAACCCTAACCCTAACCCTAACCCTAACCCTAACCCTAACCCTAACCCTAACCCTAACCCTAACCCTAACCCTAACCCTAACCCTAACCCTAACCCTAACCCTAACCCTAGCCCTAACCCTAACCCTAACCCTAACCCTAACCCTAACCCTAACCCTAACCCTAACCCTAACCCTAACCCTAACCCTAACCCTAACCCTAACCCTAACCCTAACCCTAACCCTAACCCTAACCCTAACCCTTAAAACCTTAATTTACCTGGGACAATACTACTATGGCTGATCCTGTAAAACAGGGGTGTCAAACTCATTCCACGGAGAGCCGAGTGTCTGCGGGTTTTAATTTTGTCCTTTTCAATGAAGACCTAGACAACCAGGTGTGGGCAGTTCCTTACTAATTAGTGGCCTTAATTCATCAATCAAGTACAAGGGTGGAGGGAAAACCCACAATGCACTCGGCCCTCTGTGGAATGAGTTTGACGTGTTGTAAAATAATACATTTCACCAATCCAGTTTCTGTGACAATAAAAATATGTATTTTTTTTATTTTTATATAACGATTCCATTTATTACATTTTAGCCAATATAATGAGCCTGTCCTCCGATATGTCCACATACCAGCCACCACTGACACACACACACACACACGAGTCCATGGTGTCCTTAAAGTGCCAGTGAGGAGAGAGGGAGGAGGAATGGAATGATGTCCCCACCAGGTTACTTTTAGGTGTTAAAATACATTTTATCAGGCAGCAGGAAGCCAGCTCCAGAATTCGGATGGTAACCGAAAAGTCGCTAGTTCGAAACCCTGAGCCGACAAGGTGAAAAATCTGCCCATGTGCCCTTGAACAAGGCACACAACTCTAATGGCTCCAGGGTTGATCATGGCTGTAACCTGGCTGTGAGCCCACTCTCCAGGTGTCCCAGGGGGACATGGCTGTAACCTGGCTGTGAGCCCACTCTACAGGTGTCCCAGGGGGATATGGCTGTAACCTGGCTGTGAGCCCACTCTCCAGGTGTCTCAGGGGGATATGGCTGTAACCTGGCTGTGAGACCACTCTCCAGGTGTCCCAGGGGGATATGGCTGTAACCTGGCTGTGAGCCCACTCTCCAGGTGTCCCAGGGGGATATGGCTGTAACCTGGCTGTGAGCCCACTCTCCAGGTGTCCCAGGGGGATATGGCTGTAACCTGGCTGTGAGCCCACTCTCCAGGTGTCTCAGGGGGATATGGCTGTAACCTGGCTGTGAGCCCACTCTCCAGGTGTCCCAGGGGGATATGGCTGTAACCTAGCTGTGAGCCCACTCTCCAGGTGTCCCAGGGGGATATGGCTGTAACCTGGCTGTGAGCCCACTCTCCAGGTGTCCCAGGGGGATATGGCTGTAACCTGGCTGTGAGCCCACTCTCCAGGTGTCCCAGGGGGGATATGGCTGTAACCTGGCTGTGAGCCCACTCTCCAGGTGTCCCGGGGGGATATGGCTGTAACCTGGCTGTGAGCCCACTCTCCAGGTGTCTCAGGGGGGATATGGCTGTAACCTGGCTGTGAGCCCACTCTCCAGGTGTCTCAGGGGGATATGGCTGTAACCTGGCTGTGAGCCCACTCTCCAGGTGTCTCAGGGGGATATGGCTGTAACCTGGCTGTGAGCCCACTCTCCAGGTGTCTCAGGGGGGATATGGCTGTAACCTGGCTGTGAGCCCACTCTCCAGGTGTCCCAGGGGGATATGGCTGTAACCTGGCTGTGAGCCCACTCTCCAGGTGTCTCAGGGGGGATATGGCTGTAACCTGGCTGTGAGCCCACTCTCCAGGTGTCCCAGGGGGATATGGCTGTAACCTGGCTGTGAGCCCACTCTCCAGGTGTCTCAGGGGGGATATGGCTGTAACCTGGCTGTGAGCCCACTCTCCAGGTGTCCCAGGGGGATATGGCTGTAACCTGGCTGTGAGACCCCTCTCCAGGTGTCCCAGGGGGATATGGCTGTAACCTGGCTGTGAGCCCACTCTCCAGGTGTCCCAGGGGGATATGGCTGTAACCTGTCTGTGAGCCCACTCTCCAGGTGTCCCAGGGGGATATGGCTGTAACCTGGCTGTGAGCCCACTCTCCAGGTGTCCCAGGGGGATATGGCTGTAACCTGGCTGTGAGCCCACTCTCCAGGTGTCTCAGGGGGATATGGCTGTAACCTGGCTGTGAGCCCACTCTCCAGGTATCTCAGGGGGATATGGCTGTAACCTGGCTGTGAGCCCACTCTCCAGGTGTCTCAGGGGGGATATGGCTGTAACCTGGCTGTGAGCCCACTTTCCAGGTGTCCCAGGGGGGATATGGCTGTAACCTGGCTGTGAGCCCACTCTCCAGGTGTCTCAGGGGGGATATGGCTGTAACCTGGCTGTGAGCCCACTCTCCAGGTGTCCCAGGGGGATATGGCTGTAACCTGGCTGTGAGCCCACTCTCCAGGTGTCCCAGGGGGATATGGCTGTAACCTGGCTGTGAGACCACTCTCCAGGTGTCCCAGGGGGATATGGCTGTAACCTGGCTGTGAGACCACTCTCCAGGTGTCCCAGGGGGATATGGCTGTAACCTGGCTGTGAGACCACTCTCCAGGTGTCCCAGGGGGATATGGCTGTAACCTGGCTGTGAGACCACTCTCCAGGTGTCCCAGGGGGATATGGCTGTAACCTGGCTGTGAGCCCACTCTCCATGTGTCTCAGGGGGGATATGGCTGTAACCTGGCTGTTAGACCACTCTCCAGGTGTCCCAGGGGGATATGGCTGTAACCTGGCTGTGAGCCCACTCTCCAGGTGTCCCAGGGGGATATGGCTGTAACCTGGCTGTGAGACCACTCTCCAGGTGTCCCAGGGGGATATGGCTGTAACCTGGCTGTGAGCCCACTCTCCAGGTGTCCCAGGGGGATATGGCTGTAACCTGGCTGTGAGCCCACTCTCCAGGTGTCCCAGGGGGATATGGCTGTAACCTGGCTGTGAGCCCACTCTCCAGGTGTCCCAGGGGGATATGGCTGTAACCTGGCTGTGAGACCACTCTCCAGGTGTCCCAGGGGGATATGGCTGTAACCTGGCTGTGAGCCCACTCTCCAGGTGTCCCAGGGGGATATGGCTGTAACCTGGCTGTGAGACCACTCTCCAGGTGTCCCAGGGGGATATGGCTGTAACCTGGCTGTGAGCCCACTCTCCAGGTGTCCCAGGGGGATATGGCTGTAACCTGGCTGTGAGACCACTCTCCAGGTGTACCAGGGGGATATGGCTGTAACCTGGCTGTGAGACCACTCTCCAGGTGTCCCAGGAGGATACGGCTGTAACCTGGCTGTGAGACCACTCTCCAGGTGTCCCAGGGGGATACGGCTGTAACCTGGCTGTGAGCCCACTCTCCAGGTGTCTAAGGGGGGATATGGCTGTAACCTGGCTGTGAGACCACTCTCCAGGTGTCCCAGGGGGATATGGCTGTAACCTGGCTGTGAGCCCACTCTCCAGGTGTCCCAGGGGGATATGGCTGTAACCTGGCTGTGAGCCCACTCTCCAGGTGTCCCAGGGGGATATGGCTGTAACCTGGCTGTGAGCCCACTCTCCAGGTGTCTCAGGGGGGATATGGCTGTAACCTGGCTGTGAGCCCACTCTCCAGGTGTCCCAGGGGGATATGGCTGTAACCTGGCTGTGAGCCCACTCTCCAGGTGTCTCAGGAGGATACGGCTGTAACCTGGCTGTCAGACCACTCTCCAGGTGTCCCAGGGGGATATGGCTGTAACCTGGCTGTGAGCCCACTCTCCAGGTGTCCCAGGGGGATATGGCTGTAACCTGGCTGTGAGCCCACTCTCCAGGTGTCCCAGGGGGATATGGCTGTAACCTGGCTGTGAGCCCACTCTCCAGGTGTCCCAGGGGGATATGGCTGTAACCTGGCTGTGAGCCCACTCTCCAGGTGTCCCAGGGGGATATGGCTGTAACCTGGCTGTGAGCCCACTCTCCAGGTGTCCCAGGGGGATATGGCTGTAACCTGGCTGTGAGCCCACTCTCCAGGTGTCCCAGGGGGATATGGCTGTAACCTGGCTGTGAGCCCACTCTCCAGGTGTCTCAGGGGGATATGGCTGTAACCTGGCTGTGAGCCCACTCTCCAGGTGTCCCAGGGGGATATGGCTGTAACCTGGCTGTGAGCCCACTCTCCAGGTGTCCCAGGGGGATATGGCTGTAACCTGGCTGTGAGCACACTCTCCAGGTGTCCCAGGGGGATATGGCTGTAACCTGGCTGTGAGCCCACTCTCCAGGTGTCCCAGGGGGATATGGCTGTAACCTGGCTGTGAGCCCACTCTCCAGGTGTGTCAGGGGGGATATGGCTGTAACCTGGCTGTGAGCCCACTCTCCAGGTGTTTCAGGGGGGATATGGCTGTAACCTGGCTGTGAGCCCACTCTCCAGGTGTCCCAGGGGGATATGGTTGTAACCTGGCTGTGAGCCCACTCTCCAGGTGTCCCAGGGGGATATGGCTGTAACCTGGCTGTGAGCCCACTCTCCAGGTGTCCCAGGGGGATATGGCTGTAACCTGGCTGTGAGCCCACTCTCCAGGTGTCTCAGGGGGATATGGCTGTAACCTGGCTGTGAGACCACTCTCCAGGTGTCCCAGGGGGATATGGCTGTAACCTGGCTGTGAGCCCACTCTCCAGGTGTCCCAGGGGGATATGGCTGTAACCTGGCTGTGAGCCCACTCTCCAGGTGTCCCAGGGGGATATGGCTGTAACCTGGCTGTGAGACCACTCTCCAGGTGTCCCAGGGGGATATGGCTGTAACCTGGCTGTGAGCCCACTCTCCAGGTGTCCCAGGGGGATATGGCTGTAACCTGGCTGTGAGACCACTCGCCAGGTGTCCCAGGGGGATATGGCTGTAACCTGGCTGTGAGCCCACTCTCCAGGTGTCCCAGGGGGATATGGCTGTAACCTGGCTGTGAGCCCACTCTCCAGGTGTCCCAGGGGGATATGGCTGTAACCTGGCTGTGAGCCCACTCTCCAGGTGTCCCAGGGGGGATATGGCTGTAACCTGGCTGTGAGCCCACTCTCCAGGTGTCTCAGGGGGATATGGCTGTAACCTGGCTGTGAGACCACTCTCCAGGTGTCCCAGGGGGATATGGCTGTAACCTGGCTGTGAGCCCACTCTCCAGGTGTCTCAGGGGTGATATGGCTGTAACCTGGCTGTGAGCCCACTCTCCAGGTGTCTCAGGGGGATATGGCTGTAACCTGGCTGTGAGCCCACTCTCCAGGTGTCCCAGGGGGATATGGCTGTAACCTGGCTGTGAGCCCACTCTCCAGGTGTCTCAGGGGGATATGGCTGTAACCTGGCTGTGAGCCCACTCTCCAGGTGTCCCAGGGGGATATGGCTGTAACCTGGCTGTGAGCCCACTCTCCAGGTGTCTCAGGGGGGATCTGGCTGTAACCTGGCTGTGAGCCCACTCTCCAGGTGTCTCAGGGGGATATGGCTGTAACCTGGCTGTGAGCCCACTCTCCAGGTGTCTCAGGGGGATATGGCTGTAACCTGGCTGTGAGCCCACTCTCCAGGTGTCCCAGGGGGATATGGCTGTAACCTGGCTGTGAGACCACTCTCCAGGTGTCCCAGGGGGATATGGCTGTAACCTGGCTGTGAGCCCACTCTCCAGGTGTCCCAGGGGGATATGGCTGTAACCTGGCTGTGAGCCCACTCTCCAGGTGTCTCAGGGGGATATGGCTGTAACCTGGCTGTGAGCCCACTCTCCAGGTGTCTCAGGGGGGATATGGCTGTAACCTGGCTGTGAGCCCACTCTCCAGGTGTCCCAGGGGGATATGGCTGTAACCTGGCTGTGAGACCACTCTCCAGGTGTCCCAGGGGGGATATGGCTGTAACCTGGCTGTGAGCCCACTCTCCAGGTGTCTCAGGGGGATATGGCTGTAACCTGGCTGTGAGCCCACTCTCCAGGTGTCCCAGGGGGATATGGCTGTAACCTGGCTGTGAGCCCACTCTCCAGGTGTCCCAGGGGGGATATGGCTGTAACCTGGCTGTGAGCCCACTCTCCAGGTGTCTCAGGGGGATATGGCTGTAACCTGGCTGTGAGACCACTCTCCAGGTGTCCCAGGGGGATATGGCTGTAACCTGGCTGTGAGACCACTCTCCAGGTGTCCCAGGGGGATATGGCTGTAACCTGGCTGTGAGCCCACTCTCCAGGTGTCCCAGGGGGACATGGCTGTAACCTGGCTGTGAGCCCACTCTCCAGGTGTCTCAGGGGGATATGGCTGTAACCTGGCTGTGAGCCCACTCTCCAGGTGTCTCAGGGGGGATATGGCTGTAACCTGGCTGTGAGCCCACTCTCCAGGTGTCTCAGGGGGATATGGCTGTAACCTGGCTGTGAGCCCACTCTCCAGGTGTCCCAGGGGGATATGGCTGTAACCTGGCTGTGAGCCCACTCTCCAGGTGTCCCAGGGGGGATATGGCTGTAACCTGGCTGTGAGCCCACTCTCCAGGTGTCTCAGGGGGGATATGGCTGTAACCTGGCTGTGAGCCCACTCTCCAGGTGTCTCAGGGGGATATGGCTGTAACCTGGCTGTGAGCCCACTCTCCAGGTGTCCCAGGGGGATATGGCTGTAACCTGGCTGTGAGCCCACTCTCCAGGTGTCCCAGGGGGGATATGGCTGTAACCTGGCTGTGAGCCCACTCTCCAGGTGTCTCAGGGGGATATGGCTGTAACCTGGCTGTGAGCCCACTCTCCAGGTGTCTCAGGGGGGATATGGCTGTAACCTGGCTGTGAGCCCACTCTCCAGGTGTCCCAGGGGGATATGGCTGTAACCTGGCTGTGAGCCCACTCTCCAGGTGTCTCAGGGGGGATATGGCTGTAACCTGGCTGTGAGCCCACTCTCCAGGTGTCTCAGGGGGATATGGCTGTAACCTGGCTGTGAGCCCACTCTCCAGGTGTCCCAGGGGGATATGGCTGTAACCTGGCTGTGAGCCCACTCTCCAGGTGTCCCAGGGGGATATGGCTGTAACCTGGCTGTGAGCCCACTCTCCAGGTGTCTCAGGGGGGATATGGCTGTAACCTGGCTGTGAGCCCACTCTCCAGGTGTCTCAGGGGGGATATGGCTGTAACCTGGCTGTGAGCCCACTCTCCAGGTGTCCCAGGGGGATATGGCTGTAACCTGGCTGTGAGACCACTCTCCAGGTGTCTCAGGGGGGATATGGCTGTAACCTGGCTGTGAGCCCACTCTCCAGGTGTCTCAGGGGGATATGGCTGTAACCTGGCTGTGAGCCCACTCTCCAGGTGTCCCAGGGGGATATGGCTGTAACCTGGCTGTGAGACCACTCTCCAGGTGTCCCAGGGGGGATATGGCTGTAACCTGGCTGTGAGTCCACTCTCCAGGTGTCTCAGGGGGATATGGCTGTAACCTGGCTGTGAGCCCACTCTCCAGGTGTCCCAGGGGGATATGGCTGTAACCTGGCTGTGAGCCCACTCTCCAGGTGTCTCAGGGGGATATGGCTGTAACCTGGCTGTGAGCCCACTCTCCAGGTGTCTCAGGGGAATATGGCTGTAACCTGGCTGTGAGCCCACTCTCCAGGTGTCTCAGGGGGATATGGCTGTAACCTGGCTGTGAGCCCACTCTCCAGGTGTCCCAGGGGTATATGGCTGTAACCTGGCTGTGAGCCCACTCTCCAGGTGTCCCAGGGGGATATGGCTGTAACCTGGCTGTGAGCCCACTCTCCAGGTGTCCCAGGGGGATATGGCTGTAACCTGGCTGTGAGCCCACTCTCCAGGTGTCCCAGGGGGATATGGCTGTAACCTGGCTGTGAGCCCACTCTCCAGGTGTCCCAGGGGGGATATGGCTGTAACCTGGCTGTGAGCCCACTCTCCAGGTGTCTCAGGGGGATATGGCTGTAACCTGGCTGTGAGCCCACTCTCCAGGTGTCTCAGGGGGGATATGGCTGTAACCTGGCTGTGAGCCCACTCTCCAGGTGTCCCAGGGGGATATGGCTGTAACTTGGCTGTGAGCCCACTCTCCAGGTGTCCCAGGGGGATATGGCTGTAACTTGGCTGTGAGCCCACTCTCCAGGTGTCTCAGGGGGGATATGGCTGTAACCTGGCTGTGAGCCCACTCTCCAGGTGTCTCAGGGGGATATGGCTGTAACCTGGCTGTGAGCCCACTCTCCAGGTGTCCCAGGGGGATATGGCTGTAACCTGGCTGTGAGCCCACTCTCCAGGTGTGTCATGGGGGATATGGCTGTAACCTGGCTGTGAGCCCACTCTCCAGGTGTCTCAGGGGGGTATGGCTGTAACCTGGCTGTGAGCCCACTCTCCAGGTGTCCCAGGGGGATATGGCTGTAACCTAGCTGTGAGACCACTCTCCAGGTGTCCCAGGGGGATATGGCTGTAACCTGGCTGTGAGCCCACTCTCCAGGTGTCTCAGGGGGGATATGGCTGTAACCTGGCTGTGAGCCCACTCTCCAGGTGTCCCAGGGGGGATATGGCTGTAACCTGGCTGTGAGCCCACTCTCCAGGTGTCTCAGGGGGATATGGCTGTAACCTGGCTGTGAGCCCACTCTCCAGGTGTCTCGGGGGGGATATGGCTGTAACCTGGCTGTGAGCCCACTCTCCAGGTGTCTCAGGGGGGATATGGCTGTAACCTGGCTGTGAGCCCACTCTCCAGGTGTCTCAGGGGGATATGGCTGTAACCTAGCTGTGAGCCCACTCTCCAGGTGTCCCAGGGGGATATGGCTGTAACCTGGCTGTGAGCCCACTCTCCAGGTATCTCAGGGGGATATGGCTGTAACCTGGCTGTGAGCCCACTCTCCAGGTGTCCCAGGGGGGATATGGCTGTAACCTGGCTGTGAGCCCACTCTCCAGGTGTCTCAGGGGGATATGGCTGTAACCTGGCTGTGAGCCCACTCTCCAGGTGTCTCAGGGGGGATATGGCTGTAACCTGGCTGTGAGCCCACTCTCCAGGTGTCCCAGGAGGATATGGCTGTAACCTGGCTGTGAGACCACTCTCTAGGTGTCCCAGGAGGATATGGCTGTAACCTGGCTGTGAGCCCACTCTCCAGGTGTCCCAGGGGGATATGGCTGTAACCTGGCTGTGAGCCCACTCTCCAGGTGTCTCAGGGGGGATATGGCTGTAACCTGGCTGTGAGCCCACTCTCCAGGTGTCCCAGGGGGACATGGCTGTAACCTGGCTGTGAGCCCTCTCTCCAGGTGTCTCAGGGGGATATGGCTGTAACCTGGCTGTGAGCCCACTCTCCAGGTGTCTCAGGGGGGATATGGCTGTAACCTGGCTGTGAGCCCACTCTCCAGGTGTCCCAGGGGGGATATGGCTGTAACCTGGCTGTGAGCCCACTCTCCAGGTGTCTCAGGGGGGATATGGCTGTAACCTGGCTGTGAGCCCACTCTCCAGGTGTCCCAGGGGGGATATGGCTGTAACCTGGCTGTGAGCCCACTCTCCAGGTGTCTCAGGGGGGATATGGCTGTAACCTGGCTGTGAGCCCACTCTCCAGGTGTCCCAGGGGGGATATGGCTGTAACCTGGCTGTGAGCCCACTCTCCAGGTGTCCCAGGGGGATATGGCTGTAATCTGGCTGTGAGCCCACTCTCCAGGTGTCCCAGGGGGATATGGCTGTAACCTGGCTGTGAGCCCACTCTCCAGGTGTCTCAGGGGGATATGCTAAAAAACACTAATATAGGCACCCACTCACTATGATGAGGACACGCCTCCTCAAGTGTAGCAGTGACGTATATCGACAACAGTTAAAAATATGTAAGACCATTACATTATGGCCATGGTTTACACAGCCAGATAGAGGAGGAGGAGCCTCACAGCCACATAGAGGAGGAGGAGGAGGATGAGCCTCACAGCCACATTTAGGAGGAGGAGGAGCCTCACAGCCACATTTAGGAGGAGGAGGAGCCTCACAGCCACATGGAGGAGGAGGAGCCTCACAGCCACATTTAGGAGGAGGAGGAGCCTCACAGCCACATAGAGGAGCAGGAGCCTCACAGCCACAAAGAGAAGGAGGAGCCTCACAGCCACATAGAGGAGGAGGAGGAGGATGAGCCTCACAGCTTCACAGCCACATTTAAGAGGAGGAGGAGCCTCACAGCCACATTTAGGAGGAGGAGGAGCCTCACAGCCACATAGAGGAGGAGGAGCCTCACAGCCACAAAGAGAAGGAGGAGCCTCACAGCCACATAGAGGAGGAGGAGGAGGATGAGCCTCACAGCTTCACAGCCACATTTAAGAGGAGGAGGAGCCTCACAGCCACATTTAGAAGGAGGAGGTGCCTCACAGCCACATAGAGGAGGAGGAGGAGGAGCCTCACAGACTCACAGCCACATTTAGGAAGAGGAGGAGCCTCACAGCCACATTTAGGAGGAGGAGGAGCCTCACAGCCACATAGAGGAGGAGGAGGAGCCTCCTCAACCCATTATAACCTCTACCCCACTATAACTTCCACCCCACTATAACCTCCACCCCACTATAACCTCTACCCCACTATAACCTCTACCCCACTATAACCTCTACCCCACTATAACCTCCACTATAACCTCCACTATAACCTCTACCCCACTATAACCTCTACCCCACTATAACCTCTACCCCACTATAACCTCCACTATAACCTCTACCCCACTATAACCTCTACCCCACTATAACCTCTACCCCACTATAACCTCCACTATAACCTCTACCCCACTATAACCTCCACTATAACCTCTACCCCACTATAACCTCTACCCCACTATAACCTCTACCCCACTATAACCTCTACCCCACTATAACCTCCACCCCACTATAACCTCTACCCCACTATAACCTCTACCCCACTATAACCTCTACCCCACTATAACCTCTACCCCACTATAACCTCTACCCCACTATAACCTCCACTATAACCTCTACCCCACTATAACCTCTACCCCACTATAACCTCCACCCCACTATAACCTCTACCCCACTATAACCTCTACCCCACTATAACCTCTACCCCACTATAACATCCACCCCACTATCACCTCCACTATAACCTCCACCCCACTATAACCTCCACCCCACTATAACCTCCACCCCACTATAACCTCTACCCCACTATAACCCCCACTATAACCTCTACCCCACTATAACCTCTACCCCACTATAACCTCTACCCCACTATAACCTCCACTATAACCTCTACCCCACTATAATCTCTACCCCACTATAACCTCTACCCCACTATAACCTCTACCCCACTATAACCTCTACCCCACTATAACCTCCACCCCACTATAACCTCTACCCCACTATAACCTCCACTATAACCTCTACCCCACTATAACCTCTACCCCACTATAACCTCTACCCCACTATAACCTCTACCCCACTATAACCTCTAACCCACTATAACCTCTAACCCACTATAACCTCTACCCCACTATAACCTCTACCCCACTATAACCTCTACCCCACTATAACCTCCACCCCACTATAACCTCCATCCCACTATAACCTCCACTATAACCTCTACCCCACTATAACCTCCACTATAACCTCCACCCCACTATAACCTCCACCCCACTATAACCTCTACCCCACTATAACCTCTACCCCACTATAACCTCTACCCCACTATAACCTCTACCCCACTATAACCTCTACCCCACTATAACCTCCACCCCACTATAACCTCCACCCCACTATAACCTCTACCCCACTATAACCTCTACCCCACTATAACCTCTACCCCACTATAACCTCTACCCCACTATAACCTCTACCCCACTATAACCTCCACTATAACCTCTACCCCACTATAACCTCTACCCCACTATAACCTCCACTATAACCTCTACCCCACTATAACCTCTACCCCACTATAACATCCACCCCACTATAACCTCTACCCCACTATAACCTCTACCCCACTATAACCTCTACCCCACTATAACCTCCACTCCACTATAACCTCTACCACACTATAACCTCTACCCCACTATAACCTCTACCCCACTATAACCTCTACCCCACTATAACCTCTACCCCACTATAACCTCTACCCCACTATAACCTCCACTATAACCTCTACCCCACTATAACCTCTACCCCACTATAACCTCCACTATAACCTCTACCCCACTATAACCTCTACCCCACTATAACATCCACCCCACTATAACCTCTACCCCACTATAACCTCTACCCCACTATAACCTCTACCCCACTATAACCTCCACTCCACTATAACCTCTACCACACTATAACCTCTACCCCACTATAACCTCTACCCCACTATAACCTCTACCCCACTATAACCTCTACCCCACTATAACCTCCACTATAACCTCCACCCCACTATAACCTCTACCCCACTATAACCTCTACCCCACTATAACCTCTACCCCACTATAACCTCTACCCCACTATAACCTCTACCCCACTATAACCTCTACCCCACTATAACCTCCACTATAACCTCTACCCCACTATAACCTCTACCCCACTATAACATCCACCCCACTATAACCTCTACCCCACTATAACCTCTACCCCACTATAACCTCTACCCCACTATAACCACCCCACTATAACCTCCACTATAACCTCCACCCCACTATAACCTCCACCCCACTATAACCTCCACCCCACTATAACCTCCACCCCACTATAACCTCTACCGCACTATAACCTCCACTATAACCTCTACCACACTATAACCTCTACCACACTATAACCTCCACCCCACTATAACCTCTACCCCACTATAACCTCTACCCCACTATAACCTCTACCCCACTATAACCTCTACCCCACTATAACCTCCACTATAACCTCCACTATAACCTCCACTATAACCTCCACTATAACCTCCACTATAACCTCCACTATAACCTCTACCCCACTATAACCTCTACCCCACTATAACCCCCACTATAACCTCTACCCCACTATAACCTCTACCCCACTATAACCTCTACCCCACTATAACCTCCACCCCACTATAACCTCTACCCCACTATAACCTCTACCCCACTATAACCTCCACCCCACTATAACCTCTACCCCACTATAACCCCCACTATAACCTCTACCCCACTATAACCTCTACCCCACTATAACCTCTACCCCACTATAACCTCCACCCCACTATAACCTCTACCCCACTATAACCTCTACCCCACTATAACCTCCGCTATAACCTCTACCCCACTATAACCTCCACTATAACCTCTACTCCACTATAATCTCTACCCCACTATAACCTCTACCCCACTATAACCTCCACTATAACCTCTACCCCACTATAACCTCTACCCCACTATAACCTCTACCCCACTATAACCCCCACTATAACCTCTACCCCACTATAACCCCCACTATAACCTCTACCCCACTATAACCTCCACTATAACCTCTACCCCACTATAACCTCTACCCCACTATAACCTCTACCCCACTATAACCTCTACCCCACTATAACCTCTACCCCACTATAACCCCCACTATAACCTCTACCCCACTATAACCTCTACCCCACTATAACCTCCACTATAACCTCTACCCCACTATAACCTCTACCCCACTATAACCTCTACCCCACTATAACCTCCACTATAACCTCTACCCCACTACAACCTCTACCCCACTATAACCTCCACCCCACTATAACCTCTACCCCACTATAACCTCTACCCCACTATAACCTCTAACCCACTATAACCTCTACCCCACTATAACCTCTACCCCACTATAACCTCTACCCCACTATAACCTCCACTATAACCTCTACCCCACTACAACCTCTACCCCACTATAACCTCCACCCCACTATAACCTCCACCCCACTATAACCTCCATCCCACTATAACCTCCACTATAACCTCCACTATAACCTCTACCCCACTATAACCTCCACTATAACCTCCACCCCACTATAACCTCCACCCCACTATAACCTCTACCCCACTATAACCTCTACCCCACTATAACCTCTACCCCACTATAACCTCTACCCCACTATAACCTCTACCCCACTATAACCTCTACCCCACTATAACCTCCACTATAACCTCTACCCCACTATAACCTCCACCCCACTATAACCTCCATCCCACTATAACCTCCACTATAACCTCCACTATAACCTCTACCCCACTATAAACTCCACTATAACCTCTACCCCACTATAACCTCCACTATAATCTCCACTATAACCTCTACCCCACTATAACCTCTACCCCACTATAATCTCTACCCCACTATAACCTCCACTATAACCTCCACTATAACCTCCACTATAACCTCCACTATAACCTCTACCCCACTATAACCTCTACCCCACTATAACCTCCACTATAACATCTACCCCACTATAACCTCTACCCCACTATAACCTCCACTATAACCTCCACTATAACCTCCACTATAACCTCCACTATAACCTCTACCCCACTATAACCTCCACTATAACCTCCACTATAACCTCTACCCCACTATAACCTCCACTATAACCTCTACCCCACTATAACCTCTACCCCACTATAACCTCTACCCCACTATAACCTCTACCCCACTATAACCTCTACCCCACTGTAACCTCTACCCCACTATAACCTCCACCCCACTATAACCTCCACTATAACCTCCACTATAACCTCTACCCCACTATAACCTCTACCCCACTATAACCTCTACCCCACTATAACCTCTACCCCACTATAACCTCTACCCCACTATAACCTCCACTATAATCTCCACTATAACCTCTACCCCACTATAACCTCTACCCCACTAGAACCTCTACCCCACTATAACCTCCACTATAACCGCCACTATAACCTCTACCCCACTATAACCTCTACCCCACTATAACCTCTACCCCACTATAACCTCTACCCCACTGTAACCTCTACCCCACTATAACCTCTACCCCACTATAACCTCTACCCCACTATAACCTCCACCCCACTATAACCTCCACTATAACCTCTACCCCACTATAACCTCTACCCCACTATAACCTCCACCCCACTATAACCTCCACTATAACCTCTACCCCACTATAACCTCTACCCCACTATAACCTCTACCCCACTATAACCTCTACCCCACTATAACCTCTACCCCACTATAACCTCTACCCCACTATAACCTCCACTATAACCTCTACCCCACTATAACCTCTACCCCACTATAACCTCCACCCCACTATAACCTCCACTATAACCTCTACCCCACTATAACCTCTACCCCACTATAACCTCTACCCCACTATAACCTCCACTATAACCTCTACTATAACCTCTACCCCACTATAACCTCCACCCCACTATAACCTCCACCCCACTATAACCTCCACCCCACTATAACCTCCACCCCACTATAACCTCTACCCCACTATAACCTCTACCCCACTATAACCTCCACCCCACTATAACCTCTACCCCACTATAACCTCTACCCCACTATAACCTCCACCCCACTATAACCTCCACCCCACTATAACCTCCACTATAACCTCTACCCCACTATAACCTCTACCCCACTATAACCTCTACCCCACTATAACCTCCACCCCACTATAACCTCCACCCCACTATAACCTCCACTATAACCTCTACCCCACTATAACCTCTACCCCACTATAACCTCTACCCCACTATAACCTCCACTATAACCTCCACTATAACCTCTACCCCACTATAACCTCCACTATAACCTCCACTATAACCTCTACCCCACTATAACCTCCACTATAACCTCTACCCCACTATAACCTCTACCCCACTATAACCTCTACCCCACTATAACCTCTACCCCACTATAACCTCTACCCCACTATAACCTCTACCCCACTGTAACCTCTACCCCACTATAACCTCCACCCCACTATAACCTCCACTATAACCTCCACTATAACCTCTACCCCACTATAACCTCTACCCCACTATAACCTCTACCCCACTATAACCTCTACCCCACTATAACCTCCACTATAATCTCCACTATAACCTCTACCCCACTATAACCTCTACCCCACTATAACCTCTACCCCACTATAACCTCCACTATAACCTCCACTATAACCTCTACCCCACTATAACCTCTACCCCACTATAACCTCTACCCCACTATAACCTCTACCCCACTGTAACCTCTACCCCACTATAACCTCTACCCCACTATAACCTCTACCCCACTATAACCTCCACCCCACTATAACCTCCACTATAACCTCTACCCCACTATAACCTCTACCCCACTATAACCTCCACCCCACTATAACCTCCACTATAACCTCTACCCCACTATAACCTCTACCCCACTATAACCTCTACCCCACTATAACCTCTACCCCACTATAACCTCTACCCCACTATAACCTCTACCCCACTATAACCTCCACTATAACCTCTACCCCACTATAACCTCTACCCCACTATAACCTCCACTATAACCTCTACCCCACTATAACCTCTACCCCACTATAACCTCCACCCCACTATAACCTCCACTATAACCTCTACCCCACTATAACCTCTACCCCACTATAACCTCTACCCCACTATAACCTCCACTATAACCTCTACTATAACCTCTACCCCACTATAACCCCCACCCCACTATAACCTCCACCCCACTATAACCTCCACCCCACTATAACCTCCACCCCACTATAACCTCTACCCCACTATAACCTCCACCCCACTATAACCTCTACCCCACTATAACCTCTACCCCACTATAACCTCCACCCCACTATAACCTCCACCCCACTATAACCTCCACTATAACCTCTACCCCACTATAACCTCTACCCCACTATAACCTCTACCCCACTATAACCTCCACCCCACTATAACCTCCACCCCACTATAACCTCCACTATAACCTCTACCCCACTATAACCTCTACCCCACTATAACCTCTACCCCACTATAACCTCCACTATAACCTCCACTATAACCTCTACCCCACTATAACCTCTACCCCACTATAACCTCTACTATAACCTCCACTATAACCTCCACTATAACCTCTACCCCACTATAACCTCTACCCCACTATAACCTCCACTATAACCTCCACTATAACCTCCACCCCACTATAACCTCTACCCCACTATAACCTCTACCCCACTATAACCTCCACCCCACTATAACCTCTACCCCACTATAACCTCTACCCCACTATAACCTCCACCCCACTATAACCTCCACCCCACTATAACCTCCACTATAACCTCCACCCCACTATAACCTCTACCCCACTATAACCTCTACCCCACTATAACCTCCACCCCACTATAACCTCCACCCCACTATAACCTCCACTATAACCTCTACCCCACTATAACCTCTACCCCACTATAACCTCTACCCCACTATAACCTCCACCCCACTATAACCTCCACCCCACTATAACCTCCACTATAACCTCTACCCCACTATAACCTCTACCCCACTATAACCTCCACTATAACCTCCACTATAACCTCCACTATAACCTCCACTATAACCTCTACCCCACTATAACCTCCACTATAACCTCTACCCCACTATAACCTCTACCCCACTATAACCTCTACCCCACTATAACCTCTACCCCACTATAACCTCTACCCCACTATAACCTCTACCCCACTGTAACCTCTACCCCACTATAACCTCCACCCCACTATAACCTCCACTATAACCTCCACTATAACCTCTACCCCACTATAACCTCTACCCCACTATAACCTCTACCCCACTATAACCTCTACCCCACTATAACCTCTACCCCACTATAACCTCCACTATAATCTCCACTATAACCTCTACCCCACTATAACCTCTACCCCACTATAACCTCTACCCCACTATAACCTCCACTATAACCTCCACTATAACCTCTACCCCACTATAACCTCTACCCCACTATAACCTCTACCCCACTATAACCTCTACCCCACTGTAACCTCTACCCCACTATAACCTCTACCCCACTATAACCTCTACCCCACTATAACCTCCACCCCACTATAACCTCCACTATAACCTCTACCCCACTATAACCTCTACCCCACTATAACCTCCACCCCACTATAACCTCCACTATAACCTCTACCCCACTATAACCTCTACCCCACTATAACCTCTACCCCACTATAACCTCTACCCCACTATAACCTCCACTATAACCTCTACCCCACTATAACCTCTACCCCACTATAACCTCTACCCCACTATAACCTCCACCCCACTATAACCTCTACCCCACTATAACCTCCACCCCACTATAACCTCTACCCCACTATAACCTCTACCCCACTATAACCTCTACCCCACTATAACCTCCACCCCACTATAACCTCCACTATAACCTCTACCCCACTATAACCTCTACCCCACTATAACCTCTACCCCACTATAACCTCTACCCCACTATAACCTCCACCCCACTATAACCTCCACCCCACTATAACCTCCACTATAACCTCTACCCCACTATAACCTCTACCCCACTATAACCTCTACCCCACTATAACCTCCACTATAACCTCCACTATAAACTCTACCCCACTATAACCTCCACTATAACCTCCACTATAACCTCTACCCCACTATAACCTCCACTATAACCTCTACCCCACTATAACCTCTACCCCACTATAACCTCTACCCCACTATAACCTCTACCCCACTATAACCTCTACCCCACTATAACCTCTACCCCACTATAACCTCTACCCCACTATAACCTCTACCCCACTATAACCTCTACCCCACTGTAACCTCTACCCCACTATAACCTCCACCCCACTATAACCTCCACTATAACCTCCACTATAACCTCTACCCCACTATAACCTCTACCCCACTATAACCTCTACCCCACTATAACCTCTACCCCACTATAACCTCTACCCCACTATAACCTCCACTATAACCTCTACCCCACTACAACCTCTACCCCACTATAACCTCCACCCCACTATAACCTCTACCCCACTATAACCTCTACCCCACTATAACCTCTAACCCACTATAACCTCTACCCCACTATAACCTCTACCCCACTATAACCTCTACCCCACTATAACCTCTACCCCACTATAACCTCTACCCCACTATAACCTCCACTATAACCTCTACCCCACTATAACCTCCACCCCACTATAACCTCCATCCCACTATAACCTCCACTATAACCTCCACTATAACCTCTACCCCACTATAACCTCCACTATAACCTCTACCCCACTATAACCTCCACCCCACTATAACCTCCACCCCACTATAACCTCCACCCCACTATAACCTCTACCCCACTATAACCTCTACCCCACTATAACCTCTACCCCACTATAACCTCTACCCCACTATAACCTCTACCCCACTATAACCTCTACCCCACTATAACCTCCACTATAACCTCTACCCCATTATAACCTCCACCCCACTATAACCTCCATCCCACTATAACCTCCACTATAACCTCCACTATAACCTCTACCCCACTATAACCTCCACTATAACCTCTACCCCACTATAACCTCCACTATAATCTCCACTATAACCTCTACCCCACTATAACCTCCACTATAACCTCCACTATAACCTCCACTATAACCTCTACCCCACTATAACCTCTACCCCACTATAACCTCCACTATAACCTCTACCCCACTATAACCTCCACTATAACCTCTACCCCACTATAACCTCCACTATAACCTCCACTATAACCTCTACCCCACTATAACCTCCACTATAACCTCCACTATAACCTCTACCCCACTATAACCTCCACTATAACCTCTACCCCACTATAACCTCTACCCCACTATAACCTCTACCCCACTATAACCTCTACCCCACTATAACCTCTACCCCACTGTAACCTCTACCCCACTATAAACTCCACCCCACTATAACCTCCACTATAACCTCCACTATAACCTCTACCCCACTATAACCTCTACCCCACTATAACCTCTACCCCACTATAACCTCTACCCCACTATAACCTCCACTATAATCTCCACTATAACCTCTACCCCACTATAACCTCTACCCCACTATAACCTCTACCCCACTATAACCTCTACCCCACTATAACCTCCACTATAACCTCTACCCCACTATAACCTCTACCCCACTATAACCTCCACCCCACTATAACCTCCACTATAACCTCTACCCCACTATAACCTCTACCCCACTATAACCTCTACCCCACTATAACCTCCACTATAACCTCTACTATAACCTCTACCCCACTATAACCTCCACCCCACTATAACCTCCACCCCACTATAACCTCCACCCCACTATAACCTCTACCCCACTATAACCTCCACCCCACTATAACCTCTACCCCACTATAACCTCTACCCCACTATAACCTCCACCCCACTATAACCTCCACCCCACTATAACCTCCACTATAACCTCTACCCCACTATAACCTCTACCCCACTATAACCTCTACCCCACTATAACCTCCACCCCACTATAACCTCCACCCCACTATAACCTCCACTATAACCTCTACCCCACTATAACCTCTACCCCACTATAACCTCTACCCCACTATAACCTCCACTATAACCTCCACTATAACCTCTACCCCACTATAACCTCTACCCCACTATAACCTCTACCCCACTATAACCTCTACTATAACCTCCACTATAACCTCCACTATAACCTCTACCCCACTATAACCTCTACCCCACTATAACCTCCACTATAACCTCCACTATAACCTCCACCCCACTATAACCTCTACCCCACTATAACCTCTACCCCACTATAACCTCCACCCCACTATAACCTCTACCCCACTATAACCTCTACCCCACTATAACCTCCACCCCACTATAACCTCCACCCCACTATAACCTCCACTATAACCTCCACCCCACTATAACCTCTACCCCACTATAACCTCTACCCCACTATAACCTCCACCCCACTATAACCTCCACCCCACTATAACCTCCACTATAACCTCTACCCCACTATAACCTCTACCCCACTATAACCTCTACCCCACTATAACCTCCACCCCACTATAACCTCCACCCCACTATAACCTCCACTATAACCTCTACCCCACTATAACCTCTACCCCACTATAACCTCCACTATAACCTCCACTATAACCTCCACTATAACCTCCACTATAACCTCTACCCCACTATAACCTCCACTATAACCTCTACCCCACTATAACCTCTACCCCACTATAACCTCTACCCCACTATAACCTCTACCCCACTATAACCTCTACCCCACTATAACCTCTACCCCACTGTAACCTCTACCCCACTATAACCTCCACCCCACTATAACCTCCACTATAACCTCCACTATAACCTCTACCCCACTATAACCTCTACCCCACTATAACCTCTACCCCACTATAACCTCTACCCCACTATAACCTCTACCCCACTATAACCTCCACTATAATCTCCACTATAACCTCTACCCCACTATAACCTCTACCCCACTATAACCTCTACCCCACTATAACCTCCACTATAACCTCCACTATAACCTCTACCCCACTATAACCTCTACCCCACTATAACCTCTACCCCACTATAACCTCTACCCCACTGTAACCTCTACCCCACTATAACCTCTACCCCACTATAACCTCTACCCCACTATAACCTCCACCCCACTATAACCTCCACTATAACCTCTACCCCACTATAACCTCTACCCCACTATAACCTCCACCCCACTATAACCTCCACCCCACTATAACCTCTACCCCACTATAACCTCCACCCCACTATAACCTCTACCCCACTATAACCTCTACCCCACTATAACCTCTACCCCACTATAACCTCCACTATAACCTCTACCCCACTATAACCTCTACCCCACTATAACCTCCACCCCACTATAACCTCCACTATAACCTCTACCCCACTATAACCTCTACCCCACTATAACCTCTACCCCACTATAACCTCTACCCCACTATAACCTCCACCCCACTATAACCTCCACCCCACTATAACCTCCACTATAACCTCTACCCCACTATAACCTCTACCCCACTATAACCTCTACCCCACTATAACCTCCACCCCACTATAACCTCCACTATAACCTCTACCCCACTATAACCTCTACCCCACTATAACCTCTACCCCACTA
Source organism: Salvelinus alpinus (assembly GCF_045679555.1). Taxonomy (NCBI): domain Eukaryota; kingdom Metazoa; phylum Chordata; class Actinopteri; order Salmoniformes; family Salmonidae; genus Salvelinus; species Salvelinus alpinus. The sequence continues at coordinate 50,773,788 of NC_092102.1, read as the reverse complement.
TAACCTCTACCCCACTATAACCTCTACCCCACTATAACCTCCACTATAACCTCTACCCCGCTATAACCTCCACTATAACCTCCACTATAACCTCTACCCCACTATAACCTCCACTATAACCTCCACTATAACCTCTACCCCACTATAACCTCCACTATAACCTCTACCCCACTATAACCTCTACCCCACTATAACCTCTACCCCACTATAACCTCTACCCCACTATAACCTCTACCCCACTGTAACCTCTACCCCACTATAACCTCCACCCCACTATAACCTCCACTATAACCTCCACTATAACCTCTACCCCACTATAACCTCTACCCCACTATAACCTCTACCCCACTATAACCTCTACCCCACTATAACCTCTACCCCACTATAACCTCCACTATAACCTCTACCCCACTATAACCTCCACTATAACCTCCACTATAACCTCTACCCCACTATAACCTCCACTATAACCTCCACTATAACCTCTACCCCACTATAACCTCCACTATAACCTCTACCCCACTATAACCTCCACCCCACTATAACCTCCATCCCACTATAACCTCCACTATAACCTCCACTATAACCTCTACCCCACTATAACCTCCACTATAACCTCCACTATAACCTCCACTATAACCTCTACCCCACTATAACCTCTACCCCACTATAACCTCCACTATAACCTCTACCCCACTATAACCTCCACTATAACCTCTACCCCACTATAACCTCCACTATAACCTCCACTATAACCTCTACCCCACTATAACCTCCACTATAACCTCCACTATAACCTCTACCCCACTATAACCTCCACTATAACCTCTACCCCACTATAACCTCTACCCCACTATAACCTCTACCCCACTATAACCTCTACCCCACTATAACCTCTACCCCACTATAACCTCTACCCCACTGTAACCTCTACCCCACTATAAACTCCACCCCACTATAACCTCCACTATAACCTCCACTATAACCTCTACCCCACTATAACCTCCACCCCACTATAACCTCCACTATAACCTCTACCCCACTATAACCTCTACCCCACTATAACCTCTACCCCACTATAACCTCTACCCCACTATAACCTCTACCCCACTATAACCTCTACCCCACTATAACCTCCACTATAATCTCCACTATAACCTCTACCCCACTATAACCTCTACCCCACTATAACCTCTACCCCACTATAACCTCTACCCCACTATAACCTCCACTATAACCTCTACCCCACTATAACCTCTACCCCACTATAACCTCCACCCCACTATAACCTCCACTATAACCTCTACCCCACTATAACCTCTACCCCACTATAACCTCTACCCCACTATAACCTCCACTATAACCTCTACTATAACCTCTACCCCACTATAACCTCCACCCCACTATAACCTCCACCCCACTATAACCTCCACCCCACTATAACCTCCACCCCACCATAACCTCTACCCCACTATAACCTCCACCCCACTATAACCTCTACCCCACTATAACCTCTACCCCACTATAACCTCCACCCCACTATAACCTCCACCCCACTATAACCTCCACTATAACCTCTACCCCACTATAACCTCTACCCCACTATAACCTCTACCCCACTATAACCTCCACCCCACTATAACCTCCACCCCACTATAACCTCCACTATAACCTCTACCCCACTATAACCTCTACCCCACTATAACCTCTACCCCACTATAACCTCCACTATAACCTCCACTATAACCTCTACCCCACTATAACCTCTACCCCACTATAACCTCTACCCCACTATAACCTCTACTATAACCTCCACTATAACCTCCACTATAACCTCTACCCCACTATAACCTCTACCCCACTATAACCTCCACTATAACCTCCACTATAACCTCCACCCCACTATAACCTCTACCCCACTATAACCTCTACCCCACTATAACCTCCACCCCACTATAACCTCCACCCCACTATAACCTCCACTATAACCTCTACCCCACTATAACCTCTACCCCACTATAACCTCTACCCCACTATAACCTCCACTATAACCTCCACTATAACCTCTACCCCACTATAACCTCCACTATAACCTCCACTATAACCTCTACCCCACTATAACCTCCACTATAACCTCTACCCCACTATAACCTCTACCCCACTATAACCTCTACCCCACTATAACCTCTACCCCACTATAACCTCTACCCCACTGTAACCTCTACCCCACTATAACCTCCACCCCACTATAACCTCCACTATAACCTCCACTATAACCTCTACCCCACTATAACCTCTACCCCACTATAACCTCTACCCCACTATAACCTCTACCCCACTATAACCTCCACTATAACCTCTACCCCACTATAACCTCTACCCCACTATAACCTCTACCCCACTATAACCTCCACTATAACCTCTACTATAACCTCTACCCCACTATAACCTCCACCCCACTATAACCTCCACCCCACTATAACCTCCACCCCACTATAACCTCCACCCCACTATAACCTCTACCCCACTATAACCTCTACCCCACTATAACCTCCACCCCACTATAACCTCTACCCCACTATAACCTCTACCCCACTATAACCTCCACCCCACTATAACCTCCACCCCACTATAACCTCCACTATAACCTCTACCCCACTATAACCTCTACCCCACTATAACCTCCACCCCACTATAACCTCTACCCCACTATAACCTCTACCCCACTATAACCTCCACCCCACTATAACCTCCACCCCACTATAACCTCCACTATAACCTCTACCCCACTATAACCTCCACCCCACTATAACCTCCACTATAACCTCTACCCCACTATAACCTCTACCCCACTATAACCTCTACCCCACTATAACCTCCACTATAACCTCTACTATAACCTCTACCCCACTATAACCTCCACCCCACTATAACCTCCACCCCACTATAACCTCCACCCCACTATAACCTCCACCCCACTATAACCTCTACCCCACTATAACCTCTACCCCACTATAACCTCCACCCCACTATAACCTCCACCCCACTATAACCTCCACCCCACTATAACCTCTACCCCACTATAACCTCTACCCCACTATAACCTCTACCCCACTATAACCTCTACCCCACTATAACCTCTACCCCACTATAACCTCCACCCCACTATAACCTCCACCCCACTATAACCTCCACTATAACCTCTACCCCACTATAACCTCTACCCCACTATAACCTCTACCCCACTATAACCTCCACCCCACTATAACCTCCACCCCACTATAACCTCCACTATAACCTCTACCCCACTATAACCTCTACCCCACTATAACCTCTACCCCACTATAACCTCCACTATAACCTCCACTATAACCTCTACCCCACTATAACCTCTACCCCACTATAACCTCTACTATAACCTCCACTATAACCTCCACTATAACCTCTACCCCACTATAACCTCTACCCCACTATAACCTCCACTATAACCTCTACTATAACCTCTACCCCACTATAACCTCCACTATAACCTCTACCCCACTATAACCTCTACCCCACTATAACCTCCACCCCACTATAACCTCCACTATAACCTCTACCCCACTATAACCTCTACCCCACTATAACCTCTACCCCACTATAACCTCTACCCCACTATAACCTCTACCCCACTATAACCTCTACCCCACTATAACCTCCACTATAACCTCTACCCCACTATAACCTCTACCCCACTATAACCTCTACCCCACTATAACCTCTACCCCACTATAACCTCTACCCCACTATAACCTCCACCCCACTATAACCTCCACCCCACTATAACCTCCACTATAACCTCTACCCCACTATAACCTCTACCCCACTATAACCTCTACCCCACTATAACCTCTACCCCACTATAACCTCCACTATAACCTCTACCCCACTATAACCTCTACCCCACTATAACCTCCACCCCACTATAACCTCCACTCTAACCTCTACCCCACTATAACCTCTACCCCACTATAACCTCTACCCCACTATAACCTCCACTATAACCTCTACTATAACCTCTACCCCACTATAACCTCCACCCCACTATAACCTCCACCCCACTATAACCTCCACCCCACTATAACCTCCACCCCACTATAACCTCTACCCCACTATAACCTCTACCCCACTATAACCTCCACCCCACTATAACCTCTACCCCACTATAACCTCTACCCCACTATAACCTCCACCCCACTATAACCTCTACCCCACTATAACCTCTACCCCACTATAACCTCCACCCCACTATAACCTCCACCCCACTATAACCTCCACTATAACCTCTACCCCACTATAACCTCTACCCCACTATAACCTCTACCCCACTATAACCTCCACTATAACCTCCACTATAACCTCTACCCCACTATAACCTCTACCCCACTATAACCTCCACCCCACTATAACCTCCACTATAACCTCTACCCCACTATAACCTCTACCCCACTATAACCTCTACCCCACTATAACCTCCACTATAACCTCTACTATAACCTCTACCCCACTATAACCTCCACCCCACTATAACCTCCACCCCACTATAACCTCCACCCCACTATAACCTCCACCCCACTATAACCTCTACCCCACTATAACCTCTACCCCACTATAACCTCCACCCCACTATAACCTCTACCCCACTATAACCTCTACCCCACTATAACCTCCACCCCACTATAACCTCCACCCCACTATAACCTCCACTATAACCTCTACCCCACTATAACCTCTACCCCACTATAACCTCTACCCCACTATAACCTCCACCCCACTATAACCTCCACCCCACTATAACCTCCACTATAACCTCTACCCCACTATAACCTCTACCCCACTATAACCTCTACCCCACTATAACCTCCACTATAACCTCCACTATAACCTCTACCCCACTATAACCTCTACCCCACTATAACCTCTACTATAACCTCCACTATAACCTCCACTATAACCTCTACCCCACTATAACCTCTACCCCACTATAACCTCTACCCCACTATAACCTCTACCCCACTATAACCTCTACCCCACTATAACCTCCACTATAACCTCCACTATAACCTCTACCCCACTATAACCTCTACCCCACTATAACCTCTACCCCACTATAACCTCTACTATAACCTCCACTATAACCTCGACTATAACCTCTACCCCACTATAACCTCTACCCCACTATAACCTCTACCCCACTATAACCTCTACCCCACTATAACCTCTACCCCACTATAACCTCCACCCCACTATAACCTCTACCCCACTATAACCTCTACCCCACTATAACCTCTACCCCACTATAACCTCTACCCCACTATAACCTCCACTATAACCTCTACCCCACTATAACCTCTACCCCACTATAACCTCCACCCCACTATAACCTCCACTATAACATCTACCCCACTATAACCTCTACCCCACTATAATCTCCACTATAACCTCTACCCCACTATAACCTCTACCCCACTATAACCTCCACCCCACTATAACCTCCACTATAACCTCCACTATAACCTCTACCCCACTATAACCTCTACCCCACTATAACCTCCACTATAACCTCCACTATAACCTCTACCCCACTATAACCTCTACCCCACTATAACCTCTACCCCACTATAACCTCTACCCCACTATAACCTCTACCCCACTATAACCTCTACCCCACTATAACCTCTACCCCACTGTAACCTCCACCCCACTATAACCTCTACCCCACTATAACCTCCACCCCACTATAACCTCCACCCCACTATAACCTCCACCCCACTATAACCTCCACTATAACCTCTACCCCACTAGAACCTCTACCCCACTATAACCTCTACCCCACTATAACCTCTACCCCACTATAACCTCCACCCCACTATAACCCCCACTATAACCTCCACTATAACCTCTACCCCACTATAACCTCTACCCCACTATAACCTCTACCCCACTATAACCTCTACCCCACTATAACCTCTACCCCACTATAACCTCTACCCCACTATAACCTCCACTATAATCTCCACTATAACCTCTACCCCACTATAACCTCTACCCCACTATAACCTCTACCCCACTATAACCTCCACTATAACCTCCACTATAACCTCTACCCCACTATAACCTCTACCCCACTATAACCTCTACCCCACTATAACCTCTACCCCACTATAACCTCTACCCCACTATAACCTCTACTATAACCTCTACCCCACTATAACCTCTACCCCACTATAACCTCTACCCCACTATAACCTGTACCCCACTATAACCTCTACCCCACTATAACCTCTACCCCACTATAACCTCCACTATAATCTCCACTATAACCTCTACCCCACTATAACCTCTACCCCACTATAACCTCTACCCCACTATAACCTCCACTATAACCTCCACTATAACCTCTACCCCACTATAACCTCTACCCCACTATAACCTCTACCCCACTATAACCTCTACCCCACTGTAACCTCTACCCCACTATAACCTCTACCCCACTATAACCTCTACCCCACTATAACCTCCACCCCACTATAACCTCCACTATAACCTCTACCCCACTATAACCTCTACCCCACTATAACCTCCACCCCACTATAACCTCCACTATAACCTCTACCCCACTATAACCTCTACCCCACTATAACCTCTACCCCACTATAACCTCTACCCCACTATAACCTCTACCCCACTATAACCTCTACCCCACTATAACCTCCACTATAACCTCTACCCCACTATAACCTCTACCCCACTATAACCTCTACCCCACTATAACCTCCACCCCACTATAACCTCTACCCCACTATAACCTCCACCCCACTATAACCTCTACCCCACTATAACCTCTACCCCACTATAACCTCTACCCCACTATAACCTCCACTATAACCTCTACCCCACTATAACCTCTACCCCACTATAACCTCCACCCCACTATAACCTCCACTATAACCTCTACCCCACTATAACCTCTACCCCACTATAACCTCTACCCCACTATAACCTCTACTATAACCTCTACCCCACTATAACCTCCACCCCACTATAACCTCCACCCCACTATAACCTCCACCCCACTATAACCTCCACCCCACTATAACCTCTACCCCACTATAACCTCTACCCCACTATAACCTCCACCCCACTATAACCTCTACCCCACTATAACCTCTACCCCACTATAACCTCCACCCCACTATAACCTCCACCCCACTATAATCTCCACTATAACCTCTACCCCACTATAACCTCTACCCCACTATAACCTCTACCCCACTATAACCTCCACCCCACTATAACCTCCACCCCACTATAATCTCCACTATAACCTCTACCCCACTATAACCTCTACCCCACTATAACCTCTACCCCACTATAACCTCCACCCCACTATAACCTCCACTATAACCTCCACTATAACCTCTACCCCACTATAACCTCTACCCCACTATAACCTCCACTATAACCTCCACTATAACCTCTACCCCACTATAACCTCCACTATAACCTCTACCCCACTATAACCTCTACCCCACTATAACCTCTACCCCACTATAACCTCTACCCCACTATAACCTCTACCCCACTATAACCTCTACCCCACTGTAACCTCCACCCCACTATAACCTCTACCCCACTATAACCTCCACCCCACTATAACCTCCACCCCACTATAACCTCCACCCCACTATAACCTCCACTATAACCTCTACCCCACTATAACCTCTACCCCACTATAACCTCTACCCCACTATAACCTCTACCCCACTATAACCTCCACCCCACTATAACCTCTACCCCACTATAACCTCTACCCCACTATAACCTCCACCCCACTATAACCCCCACTATAACCTCCACTATAACCTCTACCCCACTATAACCTCTACCCCACTATAACCTCTACCCCACTATAACCTCTACCCCACTATAACCTCTACCCCACTATAACCTCCACTATAATCTCCACTATAACCTCTACCCCACTATAACCTCTACCCCACTATAACCTCTACCCCACTATAACCTCCACTATAACCTCCACTATAACCTCTACCCCACTATAACCTCTACCCCACTATAACCTCTACCCCACTATAACCTCTACCCCACTATAACCTCTACCCCACTATAACCTCTACCCCACTATAACCTCTACCCCACTATAACCTCTACCCCACTATAACCTGTACCCCACTATAACCTCTACCCCACTATAACCTCCACCCCACTATAACCCCCACTATAACCTCCACTATAACCTCTACCCCACTATAACCTCTACCCCACTATAACCTCTACCCCACTATAACCTCTACCCCACTATAACCTCTACCCCACTGTAACCTCTACCCCACTATAACCTCCACCCCACTATAACCTCCACTATAACCTCCACTATAACCTCTACCCCACTATAACCTCTACCCCACTATAACCTCTACCCCACTATAACCTCTACCCCACTATAACCTCTACCCCACTATAACCTCCACTATAATCTCCACTATAACCTCTACCCCACTATAACCTCTACCCCACTATAACCTCCACTATAACCTCCACTATAACCTCTACCCCACTATAACCTCTACCCCACTATAACCTCCACTATAACCTCTACCCCACTATAACCTCTACCCCACTATAACCTCTACCCCACTATAACCTCTACCCCACTATAACCTCTACCCCACTATAACCTCCACCCCACTATAACCTCTACCCCACTATAACCTCCACTATAACCTCTGGGGAGAGTTATCATTCTCATCTGTTACGAAGACACTCACAGTCACGTTACTGCTGAGTGGAGGAGAACCATTGTCTCTGGCTACAACGTGGACTTTGAAGCTCCTAAACTGTTCATAATCAAATGCTCTCACAGCATGGATCACCCCCGTGTCTCCGTTAATGGATAAAAACGAGGACACCGGAACACCGTTAACACCACTAGGCAATAGAGAATAGACCACCGTACCGTTCTGTCTCCAGTCTGGGTCTCTGGCAGTCCTCAACATATTCTCTTCTTGATTTTTTGCGAGAGTTCAAGTCCGACAGGAGCATAGTTATAACACGTTTGTTCTAGTATCTGTCTTGGGAAGGCGCTGCGGTCTGTGAATTCCCCTCAGGGGACTGTATAAGAGAGCCAAGTTTATTCAGGACATTGTTAAAAACC